>NC_142793.1:14966600-15187213 GCF_988280905.1 Pimephales promelas
AGTTTAATTATATCAAGTGCTGTGAAAAAAGGCAATAAATCTCCACCTCCAACATCCTCACAACCAATATAGACTACTAGCCAAGATTCCTTCTTTATGTGTACAGATGTGACGTTATGACTCAGTATAGCCTACTAGCAGAGACTCTTCTTTATGTGTACAGATGTGACGTAGTGACTCAATATAGCCTACTAGCCGAGACTCTTCTTTATGTGTACAGATGTGACGTAGTGACTCAATATAGCCTACTAGCAGAGACTCTTCTCTATGTGTACAGATGTGACGTAGTGACTCAATATAGTCTACAATAGCCGAGACTCTTTATGTCTACAGATGTGACGTAATGACTCAATATAGCCTACTAGCCGAGACTCTTCTTTATGTGTACAGATATGACGTAATGACTCAATATAGTCTACTAGCCGAGACTCTTCTTTATGTGTACAGATGTGACGTAATGACTCAATATAGCCTACTAGCTGAGACTCTTTATGTCTACAGATGTGACGTAATGACTCAATATAGCCTAGCCGAGACTCTTCTTTATGTCTACAGATGTGACCTAATGACTCAATATAGCCTACTAGCCGAGACTCCTTCTTTATGTCTACAGATGTGACGTAATGACTCAATATAGCCTACTAGCCGAGACTCCTTCTTTATGTGTACAGATGTGACGTAATGACTCAATATAGCTTACTAGCTGAGATTCTTCTTTATGTGTACAGATGTGACGTAATGACTCAATGTAGCCTACTAGCTGAGACTCTTTATGTCTACAGATGTGACGTAATGACTCAATATAGCCTACTAGCCGAGACTCTTCTTAATGTGTACAGATGTGACGTAATGACTCAATATAGTCTACTAGCCGAGACTCTTCTTTATGTGTACAGATGTGACGTAATGACTCAATATAGCCTACTAGCCGAGACTCTTCTTCATGTGTACAGATGTGACGTAATGACCCAATATAGCCTACTAGCCGAGACTCTTCTTTATGTATACAGATGTGGCGTAATAACTCAATATAGCCTACAAGCCAAGACTCCTTCTTTATGTGTACAGATGTGATGTAATGACTCAATGTAGCCTACTAGCCGAGACTCTTCTTTATGTGTACAGATGTGACGCAATGACTCAAAGACATGCTCGAATCTTCCGCGAAGATCCACCAGTACCAAGCAGATAACACCAGTATAAGGCAAGCAGATAGTTTTGAACACTGGCTGGTTATGAATTTTCTAAAAATATGTATTTTGTATAATTTTTAACCCCAAAAAAGCTACGGACTGCAGCTTTTATTAAGGGAGCTTAAATGAGTCAGTCAGTAATAAATAATTCAAATGAACAATTAATCAGGTTAACGGGACTAACCTCTCCAACTAATCTGTATGTAAACACATCCGTCTCCAAAGGCTTATGAATCTTCAACAATTTAAAACCAGTGGAGCATGCTGAGCTATTTTTGAAAGTATATGTAAATGCACAATCAAAATGTAGATGAGTTGAGACAAATATTATTTTGTTGACATCTAAAGTGCTTTAAATCATTCAGGTAACATCAGACAGTTAAATGCATGGACTAAACCAAGGGATGCCAATGAAGTTGCCCAAATTGACCAGTATGATGTCTCTGATTTGCGAGTGCCCTTCTTTGTCTTTCTGGAAGATTAAATAGTCGCCTGTACACATCCGTCTTTTTGTCATTTTATATCCCATCATTCACAGAAAAATAACCCCCCTTTGTGGCCTTGGCTTTGTGGCCTTGGCCGTGATATGTCAATTGGTTTCCCAGACACCCTTGCAGCCAGATGCAGCATCACGTTGTGTTTGTGAGGAATCGCTCCTTCAATTATGTTATAATTGCGTTTCACCCTCAGAGCTTGCAGTTTAATTTTAATTAGAGCTACCGTGGGTTAATCCATATCAGGAATTGCTCAGAGGTTCACGCGTTCGAGATGGATGAGGGAACCAATTCGCAGATGGCGAGGTATCTATCCCTATCCATAATGCTTTATTACCCCTGTGTTGCAAAATTGGCCACCTGCACAGGCTGGAGAGAGCAGAGGGGACGAATCCAGCACCACCTGGGGGGCTGTCACTCGTAATAAGGGTCTAGAGGTCTTGGGCATCAGGTGGAGATGAGGGAGAGCAAAGGTATGAGAGAGACGCTGGCAGCTATTTGGCCAAAATACAAGGAAAAACTTGACCTCTCTGAATATGAGTTGGAAGGCTTTCAAACAACAGCTGCTGTGATGGAGCTCCATGAAGCAGACGAAGCCAAGCATCTTCCCAGAGGAACTTTTTATTGCTGAGAGGTTGTTTCAAAGCTAAAGAGAGTTATTTAGATTTCATTTAAGTATCAACTTTGCCTCAGACTAGACATTTCTCCAACAATTTCTACGTAGATAAGAACTACACAATTGTTGAAATACAGTGGGGGTATAGAACTATAAAATGAATGTGGGTTGTATAGTTCAAACTCATGTCTCATTAGATTCTTCAAAGAACAAACAGCATGGTTTGGTCTTGGAGGAACCTAATGAGAAGAGTTTTTTTTTTTTTAAATCTCTGCCTTTTGATTGAATATTTGAATATCTTTTTTTTTCGTCCTGAAATCAGACGATTGTAGAGTATTTTTAATGACGGTCTTGGACTGCAAAATCTACAAATTAGAAATAAAATAAAACTTAATATAATGAATGGATGAATTAGGCATTTAGATCGCTTCCATATGTACTACTGTACACCCAAAGCGCTTTACAATAATATCAGGGGATCTCTCCTCAACCACCACCAGTGTGCATCCACTTGGATGATGCGACGGTAGCCACAGTGCAACGGTGCCAGTGGGTTCAGGAGGTCTCCCATCCAAGTACCAATCAGGCTCAGCCCTGCTTAGCTTCAGTGGGCAACCAGTCTTGGGCCACAGGGTGATATGGCTGCTGGCTTGTTAATAAAACAAGCATTGACCAGGTGCTTTTCTTTATAGCCATCTCAGTGTACTCTGAGTGTCAAAGTTCATTGGCTGCTCCCATGTGAATAGTCCAATTAACAAATCGGATGGAGAAATTGGCAAATGGATTAAGAAATGGATAAACATCAATTACAGTTTTTATTTAGAGCATCAATTTGGAAAGGGAGTTATTAATCTATGTCATGGTTACATTTAACTGTTTTAAACATGATTTAAATTAACAAATGTATTAATGGATTTTATTTAGATTTCATTTTAGATTCCTTAATTTTAAGTAGGTTTAGGTAGTTACATTAGGTCGGTAAGTCGATGGGTTAGGTGGTTTAGGGAGTTTAGATAGTTAGGTGGGTGGTTAAGAAGGTTTATAATATTATTTCTTAAATTATTCATAACACAATAAAGCTGATAAATCTTCAAATTATTTCCTCATGTGAAAAAAAAACTCAACAAAATACAAAGCATGTTTAACATTAATGTTTAACTTCAGCATGTCAGCATCTGTGAAACCTTAATACGTCGACATTTCTGAACCATCAGACAAACTGACGCACTTAGATCAGCACTGATCTGAAGACCACCTTCAATAGACCGCCTCAACTCACTGGACGGTGAGTTCCTTGACCTTGGTGAATAGTCCCATGTGGTAAACCATGTAAAGGCATTATCCAGGAACTGTCTGCCCACACCGATGACTCATTCCACTCTGTCTATGCCATGAAGACTAAACCACAGCACTGGAATATTTTAATACCCCCTCAAACCTTACATCAATGCCAAATATTAAACGCTATTGTAGCTGATCTCTCCTCGGAGCACGGCAGAGCTCTTTCCATCATTGATCTTAGTCAACAAATCCTCCACCACCAAGACGTCTACCGCTCGTTCCCTGAAAGTAACCCTGCTCGAGCGGGCACAGGAGGATCAACTTTATATGTCATTCGAGGGGGGCTGGAAAAAGGGGCTTGACCTTTCGAATGAGTCCTGTGTAACTCGAGAGCACTACGGCCCTGTTGGAATGGAGGGATCATCTCTTACCTTGACAGCCACCAGCATCTTGTCCTTAGTGGGGCTTAGGTTGTAGCACTCTGCCAGGAACACCTTCCCAAAGGCCCCTTCGCCCAGTTCCCTCTTGAGCACGATATCTCTGCGCTTAATGTGCTGTACATCTGGATGGGGAAAGAGAGAGAGCGAGAGAGATTGAAAGGATTGTGTGACAGTCTTCCTGCGGGCGGCGCTGCAAAACAGAGATTTAGAAATGTCTGAATTTCCTAAGTCTGGCTGATCAGGTAACTGTCTCGTGGCACCAAAAAAACAAGTCTTTTTGACATGTGGAGTGAAAGAAAAATGAATTAAAATAAACCAGAAGAAATTAATTAAAATGGTAAAAATTGTAAAAATGGTACAGCACATACATTTTGGGGAATAGATTTTGTATATATATATATATATATATATATATATTCAAACATTTATTATTAATATTCCAATCAATTAAAAAACACTAATCACACCAATTCCTAAATATGTCACATAGAAGGCAAATGTATTGTACATACGATTTCATTTTACATTTACATTATAATGTGAGATAATGTAACCTTAATGTTACATGTGAGGTTATGTAACATGCACTGAGGCAACCTTTTGATGTAATTTTGTTTTTCAGCATTAATGCATTGATTATTTATTATGTACATTTCCGCAAAATACGCACACATTTGCATTGTTTTACACCAAATTCTTTGTGCGAGCTCCCATTGGTAGCCTCAGTATGAAATGATCTAAACACAAGAGATCAGGTGGATTTGCCACTGAAACAGAGATGAATGAAGTCGCGCTTGGTCCACTGGGCAGGGTAATGGAGCAGATACCAGTATGCTGCCGGTTCATGTCCCCGCAGAGGCTTACTGAGGCTCTGCCCTTGAGAGAGGAATGTAACCTCCAACACCCTAATAAATATCACCTCAACATTAAAGACGGCAGGTGATAATCTGTAGATCATCTCCTGTCTGATTTTGATGTACAGATAATCACTGGATGTTATATAGAAATTGATATATATAATGGGTCACTATGAGAAATAAAACAACCGCAAAACTTTTTAGAAACTTCTCGGCAGAACGCAAAATAATTTAAATATATCTTTTCCTCCCATCCCTTTTTTTTCCCCCACCATAATGCGTAACATTTCCCAAAGTTGATGACCCATTTACAATACGAATAGAAACGTCAAGATGAGCAGATTTAAACATGGCTACCGAAGCGCAAGTCGCCATGATGCAAGGCAGCCTGAGCGGGTCTTTAATCTCTGTACCTTCCACCTGTTTCCATTCCCAGCTCCCAGTCTGCTGCGAGGCAGCGAGCTCCATATGGCTGACCGAGACGGCATCTGGTATTTACTCCAAACAGGAGTTTTGGATAAGCCACCGTCCAATATCAACACTTACTGCCCAGTAAGTTACAAGTCATTCTATTTTTTTTGTTTCACCAGCAGAAAGGCTAATTTTATGTTGAAAAACAAATATTGATGAATGGACAGCACTCAAGCATAGCCTTTTAATCAACCCTGTATCACACGAAATACATTCTGAGGAAACTATTTTGCAAATCGCAATTACGTTACATGCCAACATATAAGCAGTGCTATTACGTTGGTCCTTAACCTAATATGTCTCATTGTTAATACGTAGGTTTAATACGTTATTTTCAAAGATATGAAACGTACGTTTTTGTACGTTTGGATAGATGCTAAAACGTATAATATGGACGTATTTTCAACATTTAAACGTAACCTTATTACGTTTTTACAGCTACAAACGTTAACTATTTACGTATATTTCATATCATAACGATATCTGTATACTTTCACTTTTAAAGATAAATGTAACAAGACCCCTTAATCCTACTCCAAAAACCTAAACATATTTATTTATACAGAATATAAAAAGGATAATGGACAGAGATGTGTAGTTAAATGAGTTTTAGCATTAAAATATATTTTGAGCCACTAATCCTACTCCTTCCCCTAAACCTAACCATAACCATTCCTTAAAAGTAACCTTTTAATACAAAAGCAGGCAAACTGCATGTTCTTCGTCTAAGCAGAGCACCTAATCAGCAGAGACATATTAGGAATAATTTCATCAGGGCTGCCGAGCCAATTGCACTTTGTGGCAGGCATCCAACGACGACGTTAAATATTTCAGCACATTCGACTGTACGAGTCTCCGTCGCAGAAGGTGTTTTTCACAATGGCATCGGTGGAGATTAAGACAAAGGACGGAGAACACATGCATTACTTCCAAACTAATTAAAAAGCATTTATTTAATCAGGAGAGAAAAAGACGATTGAGGTTGAGACAAAGATGGAGAGAGAGAAAGGGCTTTGTTTTCTCCATTTCCTGTCCTCCATTTTCTTGTGAGCGATAGGTTCACAATTAGCAGGTGACGGACGCACAGGGAACGTTTGCAGCTTGCAGCGCAATTAAGAAAGTTATAAATTGCGCGGGCTAATTGTCTTATTACACCAACTGTTGTGTTGTGTTCACCTCACAGGCTGCATTGTGAGAGGGCACTCAGGAGAAGAGGTTACGTCGTCTGTCTACACATAGCGAGCAGCTGGGAATACAGGACATCGACTTCATCCTAATTAGGACGTTCCCCCCCCCCCCCCCCCACCGCTTTCCTGCAGATGTTTACTTGGTGTCGCTGAAAATGACACAACAGACCAAACCAAAGCTGATTTGGGTTCAAATGCATGTAAATTGCTCCTAGAAAACAAAAACAAAAAACGGGTTTATGCTGGACTTTCCCCGAAAGCAACGCTAAATGAATCTGAGAGAGCACCTGTTTGTTTCCAGTCAGCCACAAAGTCATTTCCTCCTGCGTGATGACTTGATGCACTAACAACCATTTTGTAAATGGCTTCTTTTTAAGATACTACACTCTCTGGAGTCTGAGGGGGGGAAAAAATGTAATGAACAAACAGACCAAAATAAAAATAGTGTTGAGTACAGGGAAATGGGAAATATGGAGGATTGTTGCTGAGAACCTTTCTGTCATGACAACTCACTAATAGAGATGGATATGGCAATGCTAATGTATTTGGTCTGGGCAGAATAGATCTGCTATGTTGCCAATACCTTGCTGTGAGCATGTAAGATATGCTGATGCTGCTGCACATGTAACATACATGATTTAATCCTTGTTGCAGATCTATACAGGTGGAGCTGGGGAGGGTGGAGGGTTTCTGAAAGCACGCTGCATACTGCTAACAGCAACACCACTGGAATTTGTTTGATTTTTCGAGGCCGCTGAAGCAACAACAGCAACCAATCAGCTGTGCAATGCAGATAATGACGGGATATCGACCAAATTAGTGAAAGACCTACAGACCTGAGATAAGACTGTAGACCTGTATAAGCCTGCACCATCTAGACTATCATGACAGAACTAGGTATGTGTTGAATATAAATGAATATAAATCCGATCTTCGATTCCTGCACAACAGTATAAATATAAATATATTAGTGCTGTCAAACGATTAAAATATTTTATCGCGATTAATCGCATTAAAGGAGAACTCTGGCGCAAAATGAACCTTTGGTCTAACAAAACATTGATACCTAGTTGACCGTTATCTGAGATTTATTTTCATGATAATCGAATGTAAAGAGTTTTATCTCTAAAAACTGATTAGCGTACAATGCTAGGAATGGGGGCATTTATTAAGTAAAAAGAAATCCGCTAGTTTATACCACTAACAAGGCTCAAAATAGCCCCACACTAACACAGTAACATAATGAGAGTCCATACATGCAAAACGAAGCATTGAGAACTTTGTAAGAGTACAGACCGTTTAATAAGAAGATACTTTATAAAGACAGTTCACTTCGCGAATACAGATAGGAGCCATCTTGGAAAACAGTCATGACAAGTCAAACCACGAACGTCGTGCTGAGTGATCTGAACTGTATGAAGTTCAGCGAATTTCTGAACTGTATGAACGGCGTTCGGGGATCGACTTATCGAGACTATTTTCTAAGATGGCTCCTGTCTGTATACACGAAGTGAACTGTCTTTATAAAGTTTCTGTCTGTACACTTACAAATGTATGGACCCACGGTTTCAGAGGGTATTTACACCTGATGATCAGATCTATTTTTTCAAAATCCTAATTTTTAAATAACCAATCTATGCAATAATCTGACTCATACATTGTGGTAACATTTGGATAAATTATTTCCCATATATTATTATTTGTTCTGAGACTTACCCGAGTCTATTACATTTGGGGGGGGGGGGGGAATAGATTTATAACAAAATTTAACAAAAAACAAGAAAGCCAAAAAGTAATGTATCAAAAGATATTGTTTGCCCAGTATTTAACCTAATTAAAAATAACTTGTGCCTTGAGAGCAACACACCCACATTAAACAGATCCCCATGTGACAAGGCCTCATTGTGTTTTGCAAAGATGTCCAAGTGTTATTTTTTCCACAGTCTCTGTTAAAGAGCACATGTGCTATACAAGCGCCCTCAAGATACTATTAATAAAGCATGGGGGTGTGCAGCCATTTGCAAGCAAGGTTAATGTGAGCCTGTCTTCTGCGGTGTCCCTGGTTGCGTGTTTACATCCTTTGCTTACTATCGGGACTGGCTGTCAGAAGAAGGCCCGTTAGGATTGTCGGAGGGGGCCGTGGGATGTGTTCCTGTCAGTGAATGCACACACACCCTACCTCTCCTTGTCCATCAGAAGACAGACTGCAGTGCATAGACACGCCCACTTGACAACCATGTGTCCTACATACACACGACTGTGCCAAATGCTCACTCTCCTTCAAGAACAAATAACAAAGGCCTGCCGTGAAAACGAACATCTCGGATGACTAAATGGAATTAATTACTAAATGAAATTGCCACAAATAAAATATATGAAGAGCTATATATATATATATATATATATTGGACTGCTGGCACATTTGTAATGTAAAATGTAACCTATATGTTATCTAAAATATAGCAGACATTTATGTTATCTATAATATAGCATTTTTCCATGTAAGAAAAAAAAAAAATATATATATATGGCTCATGACTGTTAAAATCCAGGTGGAATGCATGCTCCATGTGGTTATTCGCTGGCACAATACCACATATATCAGGTATGCATTATTATGATAAATATCTTTCCCCAGGTCTTTCCTACAGGGGCATTTTGAATACAACATGGATAGATCTACAGTAAACACCATTTTAAAGGCCCATATGTCAAATGAATAAAAAATAATGAATTACCAGCTTCCTCTGTTCTAATGAGAAGACAATTGTAATGCATATATGAGTATATTGTCTCACACAATAAAAAGGCATCATTGTTTCATATATATATATGACCCCAGAAAAACTGAATATGCTGGAGTTTGTTTTTGGAGGAGCGAGGAGGATTTTTCTTGAAACCCTCTAAAACAACACGCAGGGATGTAGGGGTTGTTTGATTTTCTTTTTTTCTTTTTCTTTTTGGTAGGTTTCTGACCCCAAGGCTCAACTAATCTCTGCCATTCTCCATCTGGGAAACTTGGAGAGCCTTTGGCCACTCAAACTCTCCTCCTCACTGTGCATTAAGACAATATAGAGACACATCCTCTTCCTGGCAGATTCATAACATCTTCAGTTGAGTGGAACTCATTTATTATTACCATGATGATGGAAATGGGGATTTTCAATGCTTTAGCTATTTTCTTACAGCCACTTTCTAATTTGTGAAGCTCAACAATCTTTTGCTGCACATCGCAACGTGATGTGATGGATGATTAAGGGAATTTGGCCTTTTGTTTCCCCATATTTATACTCCTGTGAAGCAAGAAGTCATAGCTAGAAAATTTCATGTTCCTTGGTGTGCTAAAAAAGGTACATATTAATGGGAAAATACTTCAGAGATATTTTACTCATAAAAAATATGAAAGGGGTGCAATATAATTGTGGCCAATGTGTTTTGGAGAAAAACGTTTATTTCATAATGAGATTTCCCCCTCACTCTCAATTCTTTTACTTTAATGAAAGGTTCGATTTTTCCAAATTTTTGAATGAAAGATCAAAAGGACAATCAGTGCAGACCATACGTCAACATCCGCCTTTTTAGGGTACCCTTAAACGTCGGTTACATGGCGATCCCGGGCCGTCATACAACTGACGCTTTATCTTTAACGTCGGTTAGGTGACGGGGTAGGTTTAGGTCTGGGGTAGGGATAGGATCCGATAACGTCATCTAACCGACGTTTAAGGGTACCCTAAAAAGGCGGATGTTGACGTATGGTCAAAAGACGACCCAAGACGTCAGTTATATGACGTGTTGGGATGAGACTGTGCTGGTTGAGCGCGTGAACACAATGGCCAATCACAGACATATATGTTGAGCGCGTGAGCACAATGGCCAATCACAAACATATATGTTGAGCACGTGTTGAGTGTGTGAGCATAATGGCCAATCACAGACATAAATGTTGAGCACGTGTTGAGCGTGTGAACATAATGACCAATCAGAGACATATGTTGAGTGCATGAATGCAATGGTCAACCAGATGTGTTTAAGAATCTGTTCAACAGCGCTCAAAATGCTGGTAGTGTCACATTTTAAACATTTCAGTCCCACCTTAATACAGAAGTCAATGCTTTTGACAACACTAGTTGACAGTATTGGCAGCTATTGTCTTGTCACAAGTATCGCATCACGCTCTGTTGGCATCAAGGCTGTTGAAATATAGCCACACTTTTTTGATCTTTTCCACATCTTTTACATCACAAATTATTTTAATCCAAAATAAAAGTCTGTGTTTACATAATATATTTGTGTGTGCTGTATATAATTATTTTGTATAAATACATGCATGTACAAAGTATATATTTAAGAAAATGTGTTATTCATATATAAAATATTTATATTTATATAATATAGATTATGTATTTATATATATATATATATATATATATATACATATACATATACAGAATTTAAGCGCAAATAATTCTTAAATATATACATGCATGCATAGGGTATTTATATATACAAAATAATTATATACAGCACACACACATACAGCATATTATGTAAACACAGACTTTTATTTTGGATGCGATTAATCGCAATTAATTTTTGCACAGACTAATAGATAAATGTAAAAGCAGGATACTAAAATATCAAATAAATATATCGTAAAATATAAATGTCAAAGCTGGAAGGGGTGGTTGTAAAAAAAATAAAAGACTAAGCAGTTCGAGACTGCATCAGATTCCCGAACGACAATAACAGGGTAAGCAAACATGACAATCACATGAATAAGAGATGAAGCTTAACCGCGAGTACTGGTGTGTGAAAAAGCTTGTTGATGATGTTTATGGAGAGGATGTGCTCAAGAATGAGATTTGAGCTTTGTGGTGGTGCCGTACATATAGGAGAGGTGAAACGTGAGCAATGACAGTCAATTTGCCACTACGAGTTAGTCATTCATGCACTATAAGACTAAGAATAACAGACCAGGCTGGAATGTTTAGAGTGTCTATTGCCATTTGCTACTATTCAATATGGAGCAAAAAAAAAATTGCGAATGAATTCTGCGGCAACAATACAACTCAGTGTTTTATGACACAAAACACACCGCTGAATGTATATTTGAAAAAAAATTATAAAATAAAAATGCCTACAAGATGGGCTGTGATGCTTTTCAAACAAAATAAGAAATCAGGATTTAAAGGAGGGAATAAATTAAATGGCGAAATGCTAACATCAAACTATTATTTTTAGCTCTTTAGTTTATAAGTGTATATTGTTTGACAATTTTAGACAAAAATAGCTTTATTAATGCTTTCTCGTGATCAGAAATACCAATCCAAATCCCAATGTTATAACTCTTACGTTCTGAAGCTTACCATTGAAGATTCATTCATCCCTTGTTGTGTATGCGTGAACGAGCATACTCATACACACACACACACACGTGTCATTTAGACCCAGTGCTCAAAAAAATCAAAACGATCTTGTACCTGGAAGTACATTTGTGTACTGGGGTCTGTGATGGGCTTTTTCAGACGAGCTCTTGAGAGATGAAAAAGCTTGAGCGGTGTCTCCGAAAAATAATGAATGCATTACTATTGAAAACACACCGGGCCAGAAGTCAACAAACTTAATTCAACTAGATTTATATACAAACCAATTTGTGCACCAAACAAGGATAATCCACAGAGCACGCATACCGTTCGATGTTTCGCCCCAGGTAATTGTGATTTAGTACATCGTCTCTCGGGCGACAGACGACGGAGGTCGATGCATAAAAGTTACAGCGTCAAAACAGTGATGTCAGTCACATCCCTACCTTAAGAGCTAGGCCTTTATTTATAGCTTTATTGGGTTAATTAATTAGGTTGCAGTGGCAGCAGGCTAATGACTTTCCTATGCTGCATATTGTGGGAGAACGGACTGGGTAAGGGAAGGATGATGAGGAGACGGGATGAAGGTTATACATTGTTGGCAAATGACCGTTACGCCACTATGTTGCAATTAGAGTGTTTTAATGAGTTGGAGGGGGATGCATTAGCATTTATAGTGTGGTACATGGTATCAACAGGGCAAAACGACACAAGCATGGCTAAAGCTAAAGTTGTTTATATTAGCATGTTTTTTTTTTTTTCAGGGGCATTTGTAGGATTTCAGTCTTAGGAAGGCTTAGCACCTTGAAGTGCGCCATATTTTCCTTAAATGCCCAAAATAATCTTTGTGTTGCACAGAATTAAGAACAACATACAGTACATGTTTGGAATGACAAAAGCATGATGATGTCCATAAAATGTCAATGGGCTCCAAAAACAACCTTGAAATTTAATGGGCTTCAAAACCTTGATCCCATTGACTTTCATTGTATGAAGAAAAAAATGTCGTTCCACAGAAGAAAATGTCGTGCAGATTTGGAAAGACATAAGCAAGAGAAGATAACACAATTATTATTTTTGGAATGCATGATTCTGTTTATAGGGTGCAATATAACATGTATTTGTGGTTTTTCTTTTAAAAAAGTCTTATTTTTCATAAATTTCACCTTTATCGTAAGCCGCGCTCTCCTCTGTCCCCTGAACGAGCGGTTGACTTACTGAGTCTATGAAACCACTCCCTCAGAAACAGGCAGTGGGCTCAGATTGGTTAGTTTGGGCTGGTGTGTTGTGATTGGCTAAACTGTCGCTCACGTTGTCCGGAAGGTTAACGGCCATAACCTTTATAGGCGAAACGTGCCTGCGCTCGGGCCAGATGTACACAATGGTGTCGAACTGCAGTTTATCAGTTTGAGGCAGAATCAGACCGAGAAAGCGACCACACACGGCTCTTACTAAACGTTTCTGAATGATAATTTGCTACATTTTTAACTTTATACACGTTTGTTTAACACAATAGCATCTGACTGGCAACAATAGCAACTGACTTGCTGCTAATGTTATACTAAAACAGCGTTGGCATTAGTTTACGTTCTTGATCAAATCGAAAATAACGGCATAAAGCATATATACATGAAAAAAACATTTAAAACATTAGTGCACAATTCAGGTCCATAATGTTTGTACACGTTTGTCGTAGACACAAAATAGCATAACTAGTAGCCTAGTGGCTATAAAGCCAGCGCTGGCATTTGAAAAAAATAAAATAAAACACAAGCTACGTCTGGAATTATAAATACAAACACATCTAAAATGATGAAGTTTTAGCCTACTTACAGGTTGTGGCCCAACAACTGCTGCCTCTGGTTTTAAAGCTGGAACTGCTTCATGTTTTAGTAACAGTTTCTTGTTGAATCCGGCTTTGAATTCGTGGAGATTCTGGAAGCTGTCTGCCGTAAAATGCGCAGCAGAGAGCTAAATTACGATCGTCATTTTCAGGGACATAATCAAACATAAATTGTATCCATTGTTGACGAAGTACAGCATTCGTGGGAAGCTCGAACACAGAAGACCTGACAGCTGGGTGAACACAACACACTTGACGAGCCGCAGAAATATGGCCATGCCCTTTTTTGCATATTCCGGAGGGAGGGTTGATGCAAATGTATGGGTTAGTGACGTCTAAAACCCAGCTGTAGTCCCAATTGAGTCGTTTTTGTAGGCATTAAACTTCCTGATTTTTAAAAGACTATATCTCTGCTTACACTAAACTTGCAGTGCTGCAACTTTGCAGATACTGTTCATGCACCAACAGCAACATTACACACTATTTAAAATCAAAAAATTGAAATCGCAATCAACTCCCCTTTAAATATTCGTTGTTCCTCAAGACATGTCAATGTTTTTTTTATATATATATACATATATTCAATTTATTTTACTTGTGGAGAATTCACTTTCAAGAAATAAAACATTTTAAATGATGCACTTACAGCTTTTCTCAAATGAACAGCTTGATTTCATGCAAACAATTTTTTTTTTAAATTGTGTACTGTTTATTAAAATAAGGGGTTGACACATTTTACCTCACTACCCACTATTTATGCAATAAAAACTCATATTTATGTGTATTTAAAAACAAACAAAGCAACTTTGCAATTGATGTCGCAGCTGAATGTTGTAACTTTGGCGTCACTTTCACTTTACGTCCAAAAAGACTGCAAATTAACTTTTCCATTTTTAGTAGATTATTTTGTAATAATTATTATGGGAAATCACATAAATCACAAATTTTCAAGGGTCTTAAGATGAAAGACACTGTGCTGAAGTCCCCCCTTTAAAAAAGTCTCGAATTGCCTTTGAAGTAACATTAACGAACTAAACTAAATTCAACATTCATCATGTTTGACAAACACAACTGCAGCCAACTGGATCCAGAACTGATAACGTCATTACTGATGCAACTTAACACATCTGAAAGCCTCAAACTCTCCCAGTCTGCGTAAACATTTCATGCTATGACGACTGGGGCCCGAATGGAAGAGATTAAGACATAGATGGATGAGAGGAAGGGGGCATGACATCTGGAGATGGGGTAGAGCGCTTGGATTCGAGTCAATCTTTTGATATTGATTGCATCTGGGGCAAATTCATTTCCAGCACATGATCTGAGAGCAGAGAGCGGCGATTTCTCGCCGGTGGGATATGGGAGGGTGCGAGGAGGTACCGCCCTATCAATTACCCTGAAGTGTGTGGCTTTTAAACATCGGGATGCTGCCTTAGATGGCCCTAATCATTGTATCCTTTCCTTTGATGATTTGGCATTTGGCTCTGGATGGGATGTTGTTATGGGTTCCTGGCTCCAAGAAAAGAGCATGAGGGAAGGGATGAAGGGAGACACACAAGGGAAGGAGGGAATGTGGAAGAAGATGAAAAGTGAGAGAGAGTGCAGACGGGGTGGACAGTGATGACCTCATCCAGGAGGACAGAGCGACTCGAGTCTCATTCCGATATGGCTATAAAGATCTCATCTGTCATAGTTTCTCTGATCATTAAGCGATTTGAAACTCAGCTGCCTTCGATATCTCCTGCCAGCCCCCAGGACCAAGAGCTTTCTGACAGGTGCTACAGACGGCCAAGTTTACACAGCATTTAGCTCCACAGCAGAAGTTTAATAAACACATTGTGAGCTCTGTGGAGAACAAATAGGTGTCTTTTGGTTATCACAGATTAGCTGTGTCTGAGCAACGCTAGAAAAGCAGTGCAAATTGGTTTCTGAGGGCTTACCGTTTTCAGGAGAGGCGTATGTCTTAAAATGACAGATCAAAAAAAGTCTGCAATTCACACGCTACAAACGTAGAAAACTAACATCTCAAGTCAAACGTAGTGATTAATCGTTTGACAGAACATATATATATATATATATATATATATATATATATTAGTGCTGTCAAACGATTAATCGCGATTAATGCTGTAGTTAACTCGCGATTAATCACATATTTTTATCAATTCAAAATGTCGCTTAATTTATTTTTGTCTCATTATTTTCTCTCATTTTAATGCTCTTATCAACATAGAAAACAGGATCGGCTTGCTTTGTGCAAATGTTTTTTATTGAAAACAACATTGGCATACTGTGTTCAATTTCACACTAACATTTTCACTTGGAGCAAATCATCTCTCAATGTAACTTTCCATCAATAAAAGGCTGAAAGAAATACTGACGAGGTCCTTATATTGATGAGGGGGCGGATTCGCATCATCTGTGTGTGTGTGTGTGTGTGTGTGTGTGTGTGTGTGTGTGTGCCTGGCAATCAAGTGGTATTTCAGACTGGACGTGCTATGATGACGATAGCTCAGTTCAAAATGACAAAACACACAGATCACTTTGGTCTTGCCAATTGAACCATTTGGCAACTTTTAGTAAAGTAACGTTTCCATTCAGAATCTTATTAGCATCCATTTCGGCGTCTCACGCTCGTCATCCACTCAAAACGTAACGTTAACCAACTATTTGGCAGGCTCGCAAGCCCAAACGAGTGTGTGCGGCGTGCCTGTTGTTTTGTTTACGGTCTAGCTAGATCCGCTTGCGCTTTAGTCGACAAAGCAACAAAACGTCCTCGTGTGGCGCAAGCCATTGAAATGAATGGGTTTCATAACGCCGCGTCCTGTTGCAAAACCATATGAAAAAACAACAACAGTTTGATAGGCCAAAAAGACTGTTAATCGCGCGATAAAAAATTGACGCTGTTAAAATGGGTTTGCGTTAACGCCGTTAATAACGCATTTAACTGACAGCCCTAATATACGTATATATATATATATAAACTTGTCAATTTAGTGCTATTTAAAAGAAATGTACATAATGTACATATATATTTATATATATATATATATATATATATATATATATATATATATATATATATATAAAAACTTGTCAATTTCTTGTCTATTTAAAAGAAATGTACATAAACAATGAAAAATAAAAATTATGTTTACACAAACTAAATGAAGACTTATGATACAAAACCCTCTAAGTGTGTCTGACATTTTTCTGACATTTGTCTTAAATTAGCATTTTTATGTTTTTAATTTGACTCTATCAGTGACATTTTGGAATAACTGAATAATAAACTTTTCTTTGCCATTAAAGTGAAATTACTCAACCTAAGCATAGGAGCCTGATAAAAATGCTAATTTAAAAGAAAAATGTCAGACAGACAGATTCAAATGTACAATCTTATAGATTTGTGCATCTAATGTCCATAGTCCACTTGCATTAGAGTCTTAAATACATTCATTGAATGCAAATATCGTATTCCATGTGGATGACTCAGGCCTGCCATAAGTACAATACTGCCATTTGAAACAGCCCAGAGAAGCAGTTAAAAAGATAAAAACGTGAGGCCTCTCCAAACATCATGCAAAATGACTACCCTTGACTCAAGCAAAAGAGCCTAGCGCACTGGAAATCTGTTCCTTCAATGCTCGCATTCCATCATTCCTGCTGCACAGTGCTCTCCCATTACCAAAACAGGCTCTCCGTTAATGTCCTGCAAGAAATCTAAAGCTATCATCTAATACAAACTGACAGATGATAAAAATACAGATTCATTAAAACGCCAGCACCGGAGCGCCAGGAGGCAGAGCCAGGGCTGAAGGAATAATAGGACCTCGGGCAGATATGTATCTGTCATTAGGCCAGCAGAACAGTCCAGAGTCTCACCCCCTTCAACGCTCCCTAATAAGGATTAATTTCCTGCGGTGGTTACACCTGCAGCTAATGGGACAAGGCCGACCGCAAGGTGCGCACCATCAGCACGCTTGTTGTCAGCCAAAGCTCCCCATGGTTCACGGGAGAAGGTCATCCGTCTTTCAGACGCGTTTGATTCCTTAAAGAGGGGAGCGTCAGAGAGGAAAATATTAATAAAGTGCTGTGATTTAAAAATCATTTGATATGCATGCCGTTTTTAGAGAGCCCTGTTAACTCGTGTCAAATATCGATGTGCTAAAAGGAAAGGCTGTGATATGGCGGGAACCATAATGCGATTTACTTAAGCACAACATTTACCAAGATCAACACCTATTTAAATCAACCAATCAGATTTTAGGTCTAGGTTTAGAGTTTATCCTGTAGATACTGTTCAAAAGTTTGGGGTCAGTTTTTTTTTAGACGTAACTTTGCTATGATACAGAATATCCACAGTTTCGCAGATATTTTATTTCATAATAAAAATTTATTTTTTATCCATTTTTTTCGGTTAGCTCTGTTAGTTGATGTCGTTGCACAGAAAGAATGTTGTGACAGTTGGTCAGTGTGGTTTAGTCCCGCCCCTCCTCCACTGTGATTGGATGGTTAGGTAAGAAGTGACAGTGATGAATGCTGTGTTTTATCCAAAGTTGAACATTTTTCAACTCTCGGCGACCAGTAAAAAAAGTTGAACGCTCAGCGCCTCGTTACGCTCATGCCGTTTAAAAACTGCGGCGCTCCCATTGAAAACAATTGAAAACATACGCCAGGTGCGTGGAAAAACGCTTTGGTGGACACACAGCCTAAGATTTCTTATCTTATGCTCACCAAGGCTGGCTTTATTTGACCAAAAACAGCAACATTGAAATATTATTTACATTTAAATAACTGTTTTTGTTTGTAATAAACTATAAAACGTAAAAACGTGTATATAAATAAAAAATGTAATGCATTCCTGTGAGGAGAAAGTTTAATTTTTTGCTGCTTTCAGTGTCACATGATCCTTCAGAAATCATTGTAGCCTAATATGTTGATTTTGTGATAAAGAAACATTTCATAGTATTAGCAATGTTCAAAACAGTTGCGCTCATTAATATTATTATGGAAATGTGATGTTTTTTCCAGTAATCTTCAATGGATATAAAGTTCAAGAAATAGCAATTATTTTAAATAGAAATCTTTTGGAATACTATAATGTCTATGTCCTAATTTAATGTATCCATGCTTAACAAAATAATTAATTTCTTCCTTTTTATATACAAGAACTGACACCAAGCTTTTGGAATTGTAGTGTATATATAGGCTATACTAAGATTATTGCCTTTCATTGGATAAAACAATTGAAACTCTCTTCAAAATATCTTCTTCCACCGTAAAGACATCATAAAAGTGAAATCTATTTACAGCTATATCCTAATTCACAATGCTCAAAGAATAAAAACGTATTCATCTCTATAAACAGCATTTATTGCATCCTCAGAGCTGTTATTGAATCTATTGCTAGGGTGCATCATGCTATTTCTACTGTAACAACACAGTATTGCTTCCAAGATAGACACTATTCTTTGTCCACCATGATTTATAATTCTATAAAGGTAAACCTCAGCCTCTGGATGTGAACAAGCCCAAGGTTTATCATTCTTTTCGGTGTCTGGAGCACACAAGCAGAGAAAATAAGGACATATCTTTCAGTGCATTGTGTTTGTATTGAAGTTGCTTGAAGTAAATAAGTTTCTAAAAGGCCCTCAAGAGTGCCGTTATACTCAGGCACTTTGTCAATTTCAGACTGAAATGGTTTCTTTCTAAACTTTCCGAACTTCTTTCATGGAAACAAGTGGAAGAAATAGTTTCTGGTATACCTCACTTATGTCACTTTGGTAGAAACAATACAGTGGTGCTGGTTTAACACAGTTTAGCACTTGCTGACTGAGGTCAACACTTAACTGGATGTTGCTTGACATTTTTCAGTCTAAATGGTTGGAGATAAATGTCCCATGCTGATATATGCTTGAGAGCTGTCTTATGGGCTGAAATATGCATCCCAGTAAAATGAGATGGAATGCAATTGGGGCATGAGTTTTTCTCACTGTTTTATAGCTAATTCTGGCTGTTCTTACATGCAGATCCAATTGATTTCATGGGAAAATTACAAAATGGCTCCTGTTAAGCAACTGAACTCTACTTTTTGGTTTTTAGTTTTACTTAAAAACACAAATCACTTGATACGGAAGCAAAACCGGTTGGGAAAACCAATGGTGGGGATTTACTGCAAAAAAAAATCAGCTGAGATGAAATAAGCAAAGTCAGTCTATGCAAAATTAGTCCACAAAGAGCTTCGCTTTGAACCTCTCTGCACCAAAATGACAGCGGCAAAGGGTCTGTAACACTTTATAGCAACTCTTATCTTGCCAGAAAACCGAAGAGAAAGATCATCATCATCTTCAATGCTGTTTGAAAGAAAGGTGCTCTGTCAAAACAGATAAGGCTGTTCTTTTCTCTTTTCTTGGTTTCAGATAATAAAAGCAATCCTTTATCATAAAAAAATATCAAAAAGAAGAATGAAAAACATATATCCTTTAGCCCTTGAATGTTCCATCCCATGTAACAAAATATTTATTTTTCATTGTATTTTATATGTTATCATGTGAAAAAATGGTTCATCGCTCCACATGTATCTCAATGCTTTCAGTAGAGATCTTTGTGCCTTGTGACAAAAACTGCCTCTAGCTAATGTAAAGACTATATTCTTCAGTACTCAAAGTTTGTATTTTCAAATGTGCTGTGGAATTCTAGGGTCCTTTAATGGGTAATTGGGGTGGAATGAGTTCGCTGCTAAAATGTCAGAAGGTTCCAGGTTGAAGTCTAGAGAGAGATGATTACAGGGAAGAGACTTGGGTAATTGACGGCCATTGAACAAAGGGATCACTGCTTCCACAGAGTTTGGCCAACACTGCTACAGGCCTTGCCTGTAATAATGAAGCTGTGTGTTTTTGTTCGTACTGTAGCCAATGTATATATCTCAATACTTTAATAGCCCTGTTGACCTGACAAGTAGTCAAATGGTTTAACCTAAAGCAGATCTTCCTCTAAATTACTTCATTTAAAGTTCAAGTTAAATATAAGCGTAATAATACTAATATACAACGCATTCTCACCCCAAGGCGTCACCTTTGACCATGCTTCAATATTTGACGTTTTAGGCGCCTTTTAGCGTCACTTACATGACGCGATCCTACGGCGTCATCTGACTGACGCTAAAGGGCGCCTAAAGCGTCAGATATTGAAGCATGTCCAAATGCTTCCCAAGGCGTCAGTTAAGTGACGCATTGGGGGTGAGAATGGGCTGTAATATACCAACTTTCCGATTACACTTTTGTTATTCAAGACCAAGGGGATGTCTACACGACACCGTTTTCAATAAAAAAGTTTTTATGCGCTTGGGCTGTTCGCTTACACGATAACGCAGTTTTACGGGGGCTGAAAACGCACTTTTGAAAACGATAGCGTTATCGTCTCCATGTAAACTACATAAACCCGAAATTTGTGAAAACGGTGGCATCATGCGCATGCATATAACGTCTATAGGTGTGTAGTGTTTCCTCACTAAGTGAGATCGCCAACTACTGGTCTGGAAGATGAATACAGCATTTTTAGTCACTTAATTGTTACATTTTAAAGGCGTAGCTTAATTAATAATGACGTCATTTTTTGTTGCTATTCTCAGTTACGGCTCAGTTCAACCCCTTGCATGTGAAAATGAAGTGGTACTGGAAATAAATAATAATAATAATAAAGAAAAAGATTTTTTTCACGTTTGCTATTAATCTATTACATTTCACACTCTCAAAACCCTTGCTGTAAACACCCACAAACACAAGCCTGGCAGATTATAAATCAGTCATTTTGCCATTAAAGATTCATGCAGTTCATAAAGCATAACTCTGGGTGTTTATATATACATATGTTTTTCCACACTAAATATGATTTTCCAGGCTTAGCCTGTGCATCGAATGGAGTATCTTTCAAGAGGGGTTTAAAGAAACAGGGCCACTCATTATTTTGAGAACCATCTGCTAGTCAGGGTTACAGACTGCAGAAGGATCTATTTCCTCTCCTACTCGATGATCTCCTGTAGCTGCGTTTGAACTTGAAACATTTTTGTTATCAGCCCAGCTTCTTAACCACTACGCTACCACAACAAAACATTGAGAAGAGGGAATTAATCTAATTAAATTAAACATTTCATGGTCTACCAACTAAACAACACTGGCTCCAAAGTCACCATCCACAGCTAGTCATGCCTCATTCCCTCCACGTCCTCCACTCTCCAAGTACAAAATGACAAATCAAGCAGCTTTACAACCCATCCATGTGCTTCTCAATAGCCACCAGGCACTGTTTGATTGTGTATCAGCTTCATGGAGCAGCGGATATTGGCTTTGTTTGCCTACGGCTTAGTCGTTTTTCATCTGGGTCCGTTTTTTTCCATTTGGTATCCGAGTTCACTGAAATGTGTACAATTAGGATCCCAGGAAAGACTAATAAACAAATTTGACAAATTGCCAGTGCTAGTAGAATTAATATACAAAATGAAAGAAATAAATCCAATTTACAATCCGCTTGTCCCATGTTAAAAAACTAAAAATCAACATATACAGAAAAGTTAGTAAAATCACATAAACATACTCACATATATACATATAAAATCACATATACACACATATATATTTCCTATTTGTTAAATGGAAAAACATTTTTAAATAAGTTTGAGTTTTCCTACATCTTGAAATAAATGGGAGTCATCTTTGCAGGATGAACAAATCATGTTTTGGTCATCACATTAAAAATAACATTTAAATATATATAAAAGTTTTGAAGTGCTGGAAAAAGATGTGTAAAGCACTTGAAAGTATTTCACTATTCCAGCCAAACTGGTTCCAGTTAGTGTTACTATATTAAATCCATGGTGAATGTTGCTGCCGGTCTGTGGACGTAAAGTGCAGTAGTTAATTCACGGCACAATGTTTCTCCTGGTTTCCACATCAGCGCTGTTTGATCTAATAGAGATCTACGGTTAATAACGGAAAAATGTGAATGCTTCTCACTAGCACATAATGCACACATAAAACACATAATGAGTAGCGCAGTTTCGTTCCGCTTTCAGTATGCTTGCCATTTGATGTTGCGCAACCTTGTGGTGGCCGCGCCAACGCAAATTTTGACGGCAGGAAAAATGGTCCAAGGAATCGTTCAGTTTGTATGCGTACCGAACCGGAAGCCTCGAACCGAAACGGTTCAATACGAATACATGTACCGTTACAACTTTATATATATATATATATATATAGAGAGAGAGAGAGAGAGAGAGAGAGAGAGAGAGAGAGAGAGAGAGAGAGAGAGAGAGAGAGAGAGAGAGAGAAATAATTACAGAAACTATTTGCAATAAGGTTTTCCCAGATTTAAATATATATATATATATATATATATATATATATATATATAGAGAGAGAGAGAGAGAGAGAGAGAGAGAGAGAGAGAGAGAATGAAAGATTCATGATTCGGACATGACATTGACACCTTATGCAATCAGCTGTATTGTTATTGCTTTGGCTGAGATGAATTAAATTAATCTTCCTGGTCGCCTCCAGGTGCTTCAAAAGCATTATCCTGCATGCGTTGCATTTCTCTACCCACAAACAAATCTAATTTATTTAATTATTAGGCAACAAAGCAGCACAATATGACTGATGATATTCCATTGGTTTTGGGGGTTCAAAACAGGCTGGAGAATCAGAATTGCATCTTTAGAGGCCTGTGAAATTAAGCTGATTTAACAAAGCTTGCTTAGTTCGGGATTGTCTCCACATTGGAGATAAAATGGGCAAATCAGAGGTACACAGTGCCCGCCCTCCCCTCCCCCCATGCACACCACTGAGAATCCAATTTTGGCTCGATTTGGAAGTCATGGAACCGCTCATAGGAAGTACATAGAGAAGAGAAAGGAGAGAAGAGATGCATTGAGGGAATACAGTCTGCCAGCTTCGGAATAATGTAAAATCCTAAAGACAGATAATTCACAGATTAGTCCGGATCAAGGCCGTGTGGAAGAGAAAACCCATCAGTGCCCCAAAAGGACTAGTGTGAATCCTTTTCTCAGGTGGAAATCTGAAGGTTTGCCAATTGTGCAAGATATTAAAATTACCATATGAATATGGAGTCTTTTTCATTCTGGTTAAAGCAGATTAAAATCCATTTGGGAAACTAATCATCAAATTTCACAGCAAATATATATATATTTTTTTTATTTAAAAAATATTTACATACAAATGTTTTAAATATGTATTATCTTATAGATAACTATATTAGATTTAGAATATATATATATATATATATGTATATATATATATATATATATATATATATATATATATATACACAATAACTTTATTTTTCAAAATAGCATTACATAGTTCAAAATACTCAAAAAAAAACAAAAAAACATTCACTCCCTTTATGTGGCTGAAATCCGTCTGAGAAAACACAAATTCTTCTTAAATGTGAAGTTATGGAATCAATTTCACACCTTTGTTTCCTACTTCAATCTGTAAGGCACATGAGGGAATTTGCAGCCAACCTAAATTTAAACCAGAGTTCAATTTACTCTGGATATATGAATATGATGAAAATATGATGAGTCCTGCTAAGATTTACGCACTCCCTGAGCACACTAAAAATTTAGGCAAGGACAGAGACACCACAAATCACAGTCAATGTCGGTGTCACTCACTGTAATATGTACGCTTTCATAAGCTTTAAAAATGGCAGCAGTCTTCAGACTTTAATTGAATCAGTTCTGTTTGGAATGGCACTCAAGGGGGTAATGAAGAGCTTGGGATTGTCCGACACCTTCTGTGTGGAACAAAGTCGAATTACGAAAAATGTGTGTTGGTAGGCAGCAGGAATGGGGATTGTGAGTATGCAGTGAAAAAATGTGTATTCAAGTTTTACAGAAATGGCAACATTATAGATCCATGATTGAAATTATTCAATTCATGATTCATCAATTTACTCATTCACCAATTAATTGATTCACTGATTCTTTAGCAGAATGGCCCGTTCACACCAAGAACATTAACAAGAGCTATATAGATACAATTAGTTTTGGTATAGGATTTGAGCTTTGTGACATGGTGCATTATCCTGCTGGAAGTAGCCATCAGAGGATGGGTACATGGTGATTATTATATTGATAATTATAATTACAATTTAGATAATTATATTGTTTTAAATCATCACCACCACAACAACAACAACAACGATAATGACAGTATAACACTGGAATCACTTTCAAAATAACCAAAATTCCAGCTGATGAAAGATAAAAACTAGGGCTGGACAACGATAATCACGATTAATCGCATCCAAAATAAAAGTTTGTGTTTACATAATATGTGTGTGTGTAGTGTGTATAATTATTTTGTATGTATAAATACACATACATGCATGTATATATTTAAGACAAATGTGTTCTTAATATATTAAATATTTATTTATACACATGATATTAATTATGTATATATATATATATATATATATATATACATGCAAATATTTCTTAAATATATACATGCATGTGTGTGTATTTATATATAAAAAATAATTATAAACACAACACACACATATATTATGTAAACACAAACTTTTATTTTGGATGCGATTAATCGCGATTAATCGTTGCCCAGCCCTAATAAAAACATTGACAACCAATCAGAATCCATCTGACTTTAAAGAGACCAGGCATTTAAATCAGCAGTGGACAAAACTTCAGTGTGTGCTTGAGCTAAACAGAAAGCTATCGCACGTTGGTGTGGGCGCTAATATTGTTATCATGGTAATACTTAACAATAAGGTTCATTAGTTAACAACATTAGTTAGCATGAACTAAGAATGAACAATACTTCTTTAGCCTTTATTAATCTTCGTTAATATTAATTTCAACATTTACTAATACGTTATTAAAATCAAAGGTTGTAATTGTTAACATTGGTTAATGCATTCATGTGATGAAAAAAACAATGAAAAGCTGTATTTTTTATTAATTAACATTAACAAAGATAAATAAATACAAAATACAAATGTATTGTTCATTGTTAGTGTATTTTATTTAATACATTAACTAATGAACCTTATCGTAAAGTGTCACTGTTATCATTATAGTTGTTAACAGTATGAACAGACCTAAACAAAGCACAGTAACAATGCATGTCGAACATGACAAAATGAACGAATTGCGGTTCAGTAATTGAATCTGAATAATTCAGTAACCAGTAATTTTAGTTTGACCAGAAATTGGCTCATTTGTTTGGGAATCAAACTGCACTGCTTGTCCCGTATGTTTCATGGAATTTTCAAAGAATGCAAACTCAAGGAACAGAACTACAATAAAAAATTGGAAACATGGTGTCCATTTGGTACTCAACAAGTACTCACAAAAAATACATTGGTGTCCATTTGGTACTCACAAGTGGTGGGCTTGTTGCAGTTGTGCCCGTGCCGGAAATACTGTGGGTTCTCGATCACTGGGATACGGGTCATACCGATCACCACAGCGTCTGGCCCAGCGTCCAGGGTACACGGGGTTATGATGCCGTGATTGACGTGATGGAGGGGGCTGGCGGAGTCTTCTTCACCGCTGATCACAGCCACGGGTCCTGCAGAGAGAAAAAGAGAGCCATCACACAAAATGACATTGGTTGCTTAATGGAAAATGAATGCAGCGTAATACGTCTGAGAGGGAAAAGCGGGCAGGCTCATTTGTCAGAATAAACGTTATCTCTTAGAGCTGCGACTGGCCTCTGAGCTCTTCTCTGTCATTTGGTCACACATTAACCGCCTCGGCTAAATTCAACTCCAGAAGCCTCGGCTGCCGTGGCCCCGGGCCGCGATAAATACCGACTCCCCAAGTTTCCCAAAGTACCATCATCGGCTCATTTAGTAGCGTCAACAAAAATACGCCCACATTCAGTTTTGGGCCTCCAAGCTGCCAATAAATAAATGACAGGCCTAGACAATGGAGAAGGCCTGACGGGAGCCAATATGAGAGGGTTTCAGAACAGCTGACTAAACCCAATAGGGTCATTCCATCATTGTTCCTGATAAATTCAATTAAAATACATTCATTATTTATTGTTTAAATACAAACAATTTTGTATATCTTTAAATTTGTATTTACACCAAGTTCACGTTTTGATACATTCTATACTTTCAGAAAATTTTGGTTTGGTTTCACACTGCAATTATGCGAGCGCACTAAAGAACTTTACGTGACATCATTTATGTGGGCTGCATCTTGACATTGATTGGTTTAGTAAATGGACGGGCGTCTGACGACAGCGTGTTGCCAATTCGCCGGGTAAATTTGACAACATGAGCGAATAGATCAATATCGTTGCAACTTGTTATTTTTATGGCATAATTACCTGCAGCACCAACTATACACAAGGCTAGTTCAAATTCGCCAAATGAACGTCCTCGTCGCGCGAACATTTTATCGTTGCTGACAGGAAAGGAGATTCTTATTCTGTCATCAGACCATACTTCAATTAAAAACCTCATTTCCTCATCTCCCCATGTGCTACCACGGCTCTTTTTTCGGCTTTTTGGGAACCACCAGTGGTCCAGGGGAGGTTTCACACTTGTAATTTTGATTCGGACCAAACTGAAAAGTCCGAAAGTCCGGACCAAACAAGGTAGGTGTGAAAGGGCCCTAAGTTGTTGTATAAATATTTAATATAGACCATTTCACAAGATGTAAACAACACTGGTCCAGAAGCACTTCCTGTTTCAGTTTGTAACTGTTTTCTTTATTTCACATGTAAAGAAAACATCTTAAAGATGTTTGTTTAACTTTTTGATTCAGTTTTAAATGTTCTGTTGATTGTATTTTATCCCAGCTTTTATGTAGTGTTAAAAAACTGAAACAGGAAGTGCTTCTGGACCAGTGTTGTTTACATCTTGTGAAATGGTCTATAGCAGACTGTTGAGGTATGAATTAGTAAGCAAACATTTGAATATTTGAATGTTCGACAACATAATAAATTATAAGAACATAAAGAAACACTCAGGGTGTCATTCAAGGCTTTTTCTAAGAGAGTTTCAGGGTCGAACTGAAGATTCACAGGGCTTTTAGCTCATAAGGTCAGGATCTTGACACAAGGCCAATGAGTGAATTGGATTTAGACAGAAAGTTGATATTTTTGTAGGTCATAGTACTCAAAGAAAGCTTAATGTTACAAATAAGCATTGCTGCTTCAGTGATAGAGACACAAAAACTCATTCTTATGAAAAAAACATGTAGAATATGCATTAGAGTTGTTTTTCCCCCTGAGAGATTTTACCCTCCTTTGGAAGGTATCATGACAGGAAGACAGCCGGTAAAGTAAGACAAAAACAAGTAAACAAATATATAAATGAGCTGAATATTTTGAAATATCTTCTTCACTAATTTGAATGACTGTTTTATTACAAGTCGCCATTAAGGTTTAATTTGGAATTTAGTTGAACTGCAAAATGAAAAAGACTTTTATCTGATCTTATTCTGCTCTTTGTGAACTTCAATCAGAAATCCAAATGTAATGAGCAGCCGCAATCACATTTCTGGCTATAAATTGAGATTATTTTGAGACAATAACAGTGGTCTGCTGTGACATATTTAAGTGGAAATCTTGGGGAAAAGTCTTAATTAGTTTTAGCCTTTAAGACAGGAGGAGACGTTCAGTGTCAAATGACCCCTGCAGCTAATTGGGTCATTAAAATACTTTTCTTTTCTTTAATTGGAAAGTCTAAAAAGCCCCAAAAGAACCATTCAAATAATTGTTGTAAATACTAAAAGTCTTAGCGAGGTGAAAAAGGAACTAACACGATTACTCATGTTCTTTCAAACCATCACCCTGTTAATAGTCATATGGTCATTATTATTATTAATATCATTATTATTCAATAGCTTCAATATTATTCAATAGTTATACCTTCATTGTATCCTCAAAATAAATAGATGTTTTTAATAGCCTAGTTTCCGCTTCTGTGCATTAGTAATATTACATATTAAGCCTAAAACTAAAAGCACTCCTTAAAATCAATCTTTGGTATATCTTCTAGGTTATACTTAGAGATGCGCAAGGTCAAATGCAGCTGTTAATGCGCTTCAAAATAAATACATAAAGCATATCAAATGGCACTTTCAAAATCCTATTATACAGCTGGCACGGTGAATTGAAGATCGCATTCACTCGCTGTTGCCTTTTGGCATTTTGAGTTAGAAACTTCATCAATAAAGTGCTGGAAGCAATTTAGGAGGCCGAACTGAAAATGGGTAGCTTCCTCCTGTCGTCATCATCTCCATTAACCTAGACAACTGTGTTTTATCCATACGTTTATCCATTTATTTTAAAGGACATCCATCTCTGTCTGACAAAATGACAAAACAATTCATTATTATTGTAACTATTCCAAAGGATCCGTTTTCAGAAATCATAGAAATAACATACATATATATACATATATATATATATATATATATATATATATACAGTATATAATAAGCGAATGTATAATCAAGCTGCTTTAAGTGTACTTTGAGTTCTCTGCTGGGACTGAGCACTACATGAAATGCTTAAAAAAACACATTTCAGTGATGAATTATGTTTTTATTCCTTCTTCCCGTACAATGAAAGCCTCAAGGCCAATATTATTTAAGTGCCTACAAGGAGACATTATTTGATCTTTTTTTTCTATTTATGCATCGGAAGAACAAAGTCAGTTTAATAAGATTGTGAAATTGGTAGAAGAGAACCAGCAAAACCTCCATAAAGACAGTTTCTATGGGGTGGGAGGGACTAGAATGTAACTGGAGGTGCCTGGAATTAGATTGCTAATGACATCATTTTAAGAAATAATGTTACATTTTGGTATGTTCCTCAAACGTATTAAATGCAGAAGAGAACTTCCATTTCCATTTATATTAATTATATGGAAAAGAGCAGCCTGGACATTTTCCTAAACATTTCTTTTTGTGTTTCACTAAAAAAAAAAAAGATGCAGGTTTGAAACTACATGAGAAAACAACAATAATCACTTTAAATCTGAATATAAAAAAAATAAAAAAAATGCTTGTCTTTTCTTCTTTTTTTTCTACGCAGATGATGTGCTCCCCTTTCTGGGCTGATTATCATACTGAATTCCACTTACAAGAAGTTCTCACACAGTTGTTAATTAGTGCTGAAAATGACTGCGGTAATCCTGCATGAGGACATGCATAACACATGCAAACTCGCACACAAATTATCCCCTTGCTGTATGTAGCACAGCAACTTCACACAGTTTGTGCCATATGAGTGACAGTACTGCATGGTAGACGCGTGTATTGTAACCCAGAATTACATTGAACTCACTCTTTCTCATCGCAATGATTTTTCCGAAGTGTGATAATAGTGGAGCTGTCTATCACATCTAAATGAGGCAGGAGGGAAATATATATATATAGCCATTATAGCCAAATATATATATATATATAGCCAACCCAGCCATTGGGTTACATTTTTAAATTACATTTTTAACCCAATGGCTGGGTTTGTCCATATTTTACCCAAAATTGGGTTAAAACAACCCAGCATTTTTTAGAGTGTATATATATATATATATATATATATATATATATATATATATATATATATATATATATTAATAATATATATTAACTCAACGAAATACAGGCTGATGGTCGACCTGCTCGGCATTGCTGCCTGACGCACCTCCACCAGTGCCTTTTATGCAGGTGTACTCCACCTCTTTGGCATAAAATGGGTCATCAGCTGGGGACCCCCAGTCATTGATGTTTAATAATATTTTTAATAATAATAATAATACAATAGTCCTATTTTTATGTTTAATTTTATTTTTAATTTGTATTATTAGTGAATATATGCATTGAGATAATATTATATTATTGATATGACAATAATATAATAAAATATTATTATTAAATTATTCATAATAATTAAATTACAATTTTCATTAATGATGTCATATTTGATCATACAATTATTTTATTAATTTTATTATATTAATGCTAGTTTTAATTACACTATTATTACACTATATACACTATTTAATTACAGTATTAATAACACATTAATAATAATTTATTAGAAATATATTGTAATATTATATATTAATTATTATGTAATATTATTTTATATAATACATATACACTTTAACATATATCATATATATATATATATGCACGAATGCTGGGTTGTTTCAATTAAAAAAAATCAAGTTGAATAAGTTGGGTTAAAATTTTAAATTACATTTTTAACCCAACATTTGGGTTTGTCCATATTTGACCCAAATTTGAGTTATATATATATATATATATATATATATATATATATATATATATATATATATATATATATAATACATTATTTTAATAACTTAGCTTAATTTCTTTATTTTCGAACTATGACAAAGTGTAAAATTTAACTTTATATTTGTGATTTAAAACCCAACTTGTAATTTTTATTTTTAATTTTTTCAAAAAGAAAACAATCAACACTAAATGAACAAAAAGTGAAAGGGTTCTGAGGAGAATACATTTTTGTAATTGGGTTTTGGAACAGGGCAAAAACAATATAAATCAGGTTTATCTTCATACTCAGGTTTCTGATATGATCACAGATTTATTTTGGAGTGTTTTCAAATGCAAAACGCATAGTTAGCCAAACATTGGTTATCATGCCAAATCCAGAAGGAAACACGGTTTATCATGACTGAGAATCAAACTGCACGCAGTTAGAAACGGGTATAATCAAAACTGATCTCTCTGCTCTTTTTTCGAACCTATACTTTTAAACACGCACACACCTGCTGGGACCGATTCTGTGCAAAAGGTGACAGGGACGATTGATCCTGTTCATAAAGGCATCTGAACCCTAGCTGAAAGCCATTTGGAGTTGATGTTGCTTCCTTTGATGTGGAAAGTCCACTAAGCAGTGTATCTCAGGTAGCAGTAAAAGATAAAACAGGCACTATCCATGCCCAATTCTCTCTTATGGCAATTGTGCGCTGATTGCAATGCAAAGCAACCATGGAAGACCAGCACGAATAAATTACTCACATTACTTCCTCTGATCTCACCAATGTGCACTGAAGTGTCTCCTTGACATCAAACCACCTCATTGGAGAGAGAGAGACGGAGAGAGAGAGAGGGGTACAGACATGGGCAAAGGGATGATTCATACTTTCCTTAGCATATGAGCCTGATTGGAAGCGGTAGAGCTGGAAAATCAGCCATATAAAAACACAAGACACTTCCTATGGCCGTAATTGCACTGTCCCTTCTCCTCGTTCCTGTGCTAACCACTGTGATGGCCTGAAGTCGGATGCTTTTCTTGTTTTCCCGATCTGCGAATTGCCCAGATATATCTGTGATGCCCCTTGGTGTCAGCGGCAATGACAAAACTCTTTTGTTGGGTAAACAGAGAATATGAACACAGTGAATCGGCTCCCCGGTGTTCTGATTGCCTGCAAGGCAGACAACATCAATGCAGTCTTCATCTCGCCACTTTTCTCTATGAAAACCCTCTTCAAAATTGCATCTCGGTGAGCATGCCTGGACTCAACAGTTATTTACACAAAATATCCTCAAACATAAAGAAACTTTGGTGTGAAAAACGTGGCGTCTCAAACACGTAGGACCTTCAAACTTAAAGGATTTTTATTTTATTATATGATTTATTTTTATTGGACTTGACATGACTAAGGAACAACATTTGGCCTGAAAGTCAGACAGAGAGGCTTAACATTCAAAACATGTTACATGATATATGAAGCTCTCTAATTCGCTGATTTCACACCCGGTTCAAATCCGCCACGTTCGGCCATTTTTGTAGTTTGATTAGAGATATACGAATATACACTATAGCTTCTAAGAACATTTTTATTCACACGTTAACAAAATGTCAACAACGAAAGACTTATCCATCAAGCCTTACATGTCCGAGCCAGAGCGAGCGATTTGAAAAAGACGACGACAAACCTGCAGAACAACGTCTTCATATGGACGTATTGCAATGGTATGTAACTGTATTGTGTTATAAGTGAAAGTCGATTATTTCTCTTGTTAATACATGCATACTGACAAGATAAATGACTACGGTCTAATTTTACCACTAAAAATCTGTTTTGATAATATGATAGGTTTAGAAAAGCATCAGAAAACACAGCAGCTAAATGACCATTGATGAAACACAAGAACAACAATACTGCAGACGTAATGTTACTTCAAAACAAAGCCAAAGAAAGACAATGTTGCTGCTAAACCATGACCACCATGTGTTTTAAGAAAGTAAAGTACTTTACGTTTATTAGCGATATTTACAGCGCATCAAAATGCTCTGTTCGTCGTCTCCAAAGATAGAAGGAATTTACCCCTCATTTAGACTAAGTCGATCGTCAGACCCTTCATTATTGGCGGAAGTTGTTGAAGTTTGAATCCTTGAAGTGTTTCCAACAACCCAACATTTTGACTTGCCCTCTCGTATCTTCTGCATCATTGAGCTTGGACTACAAAATTTAGAGCGAGAAATAATAATGGCGGATTGCTCGAAGTGTTGGGCCAGTAGTCAATGTCCTTATTTGTCAGTTCCGCTGCAAATACTATGACGTAATTGTTCAAAATATGCCATAGAGAACAGAAAAATCTGAATAGGTTGAAAAATATGACCCAAACCGAATATAAAGATAAACGAAGCACCTGAAGAGAATAATTTCACACTCCATAAACACTCCAAAAAAAAAAAAAAAAAAAAATTAAGGGCTAAAAAAGTGAATTTTGCATGATATGTCCTCTTTAACATCTAATCTCTCTCTCTCGAAGAAGAAGAAGAAGAAGAAGAAGAAGAAGAAGAAGAAGAAGAAGAAGAACCATACAGAAAGAGCCTAATAGACCTCATTTGCTGCTTATTTCCTCTTCAGTGAGGACGGCCCACTACAGTGACAAGCGCAGAGGAAAAATGAAACGATTATAAGGAGAAATTTTTCATAGAGTGCCTCCTTAAGTAATAAGCAGCTCGTTCGCTCGGTATGAGAGATGGAAATGTGGAAACACTTTGAAAACGGCAGCTTACTAGTTATCACAATTTCATCTCCGTGAAACAGATTAATAGTACAGCAGCTCCCTGGAGCCTCAGGTGTACTAAAGACTCGCCGCACCTTCAAATATGCATATCTAATACACTTTCCTTGAGCATTAGCTGCATTTATTATTGCTCATACACTGGCTTACAAATGTTAGGGAGTGCAATGAACACTAATAATACCTCACATTGTGGCATTTGTGAGGAAACTAGCGCTATTACTTATCAGACTTACAATTTCCCCCAACCAGACTCGAATTTGCAAGCTTAATGCTAACCGCTATAGCCTCAGCTCTGATGCTTTTATGCACCTATTTTAATTCTTTTTTCCCCTCACAGCTTGTCACAGTATACAATATTCTTCCAGCACAAATCAACAACGGCATGATTAGCTCCCTATGTCATAAAACAACGTTAGCACCTGCGCTAGTCAAAAAAAACAGAGTCCCGGTACAGGAAGCATTAATATCCCCTGCCAGCACCTCTGCAGTCGGGGCAAACAATGAAAAACCGGCTGGAGCATAAAGGCAGTCAGTCATCTTTATGTTCCTTAACAAAGTAGGCCATAGTCACAACATTCGATATGCATTTTGTTTATAGCTGTGTAAACGCCCGTGGAGCTGGAGGGGAAGGACAGTACAGGCGCTTCACCCTGAAGGGACAGATGAAGAAGCAAATAGTGACCAAATCTCTGCAAACATAAATCAGTCAGACACACACACACACATTTTAGTAGGATAAAGGACGCTAGCACAAGACTGAAACCTCTTTATAATAAGAACCAACCTTCAGCTGTTTGGATACAAAGGAGAAAAACAATTCTTTGCAACGATGATGGCAGGTGCTATTTATTATTTTGATTTAAGCAAACATAAGATTGTGCATCTCACTACACTGTCTTAAAGTGACACTGTCCCAAAATTGTAGCCCATACAAGACATGCACAATCAATAGATTCTACATGTCTTTTAATATACAAATAAATTGTAAATAAATAGAATTATAAAGTCATATATTTAAAGAAAAAAGAAAAAAAAGAAATTCTATGTTCTATATAAGAAGTTCTATATTTAAATTCATAGATTAATATTATGCTCAAAACGTTGCTGGGTTGTTTTAACCCAACTTTGGGTCAAATATGGACAAACCTACCCATTGGGTTCAAATTTTTAATTACATTTTTAACCCAACGTTTGGGTTTGTCCATATTTGACCCAAAGTTGGGTTAAAACAACCCAGCATTTTTAGAGTGTATTATTTATGGATAGATGGAATGATAGATAGAATGATAGAACATAGATAGAACACTAATAGACAGATAGAAAGAAAGATTTATCGAATGATAGATAGAACGATATAGCGGTGGATGGATGGATAATAAAAGTTTGTCTCTGCATCACAGCTATGATGTTACACTCTAAAAAATGCTGGGTTGTTTCAACCCAAATTTGGGTCAATATGGACAAACCCAAATGTTGGGTTTAAAATGTAATTAAAAAAAGAAAAATCACAGTTGAAATTGAAAGTTGAAGCTGGGTTAAAATTTTAAATTACATTTTTAACCCAACGTTTGGGTTTATCCATATTTGACCCAAAGTTGGGTTAAAACAACCCAGCATTTTTAGAGTGTATTATTTATGGATAGACGGAATGATAGATAGAATGATAGAACAATAGATAGAACACTAATAGACAGATAGAAAGAAAGATCTATCGAATGATAGATAGAAAGATATAGCGGTGGATGGATGGATATTAAATGTTTGTCTCTACATCACAGCTAAAAAATGCTGGGTTGTTTCAACCCAAATTTGGGTCAATATGGACAAGCCCAAATGTTGGGTTTAAAATGTAATTAAAAAAAATCACAGTTGAAATTGAAAGTTGAAGTTTGGTTAAAATTTTTAATTACATTTTTAACCCAACGTTTGGGTTTGTCCATATTTGACCCAAAGTTGGGTTAAAACAACCCATCATTATTAGAGTGTATTATAGATAGAATGATAGAACAATAGATAGAAAGCTAATAGATAGATAGAAAGAAAGATCTATCGAATGATAGATAGATTGATATAGCGGTGGATGAATGGATATTAAATGTTTGTCTCTGCGATGTTGCACTCTAAAAAATGCTGGGTTGTTTCAACCCAAATTTGGGTCAAATATGGACAAACCAAAAAGTTGGGTTTAAAATGTAATTTAAAAAAATAACAGTTGAAAGTGAAAGTTGAAGTTGGGTTAAAATTTTAAATTACATTTTTAACCCAACATTTGGGTTTGTCCATATTTGACCCAAATTTGGGTTTGTTTAGAGTCTCTTCACGTCATACAGTTCCCTCTCACGGACACTGACCTGTTTAGCTTCGTTCGCTCAAGGTCAGGTGTATAAGATGCACTATGAAGAACAGACAGAAGACGACATGCACTCAAAAACCTGCTGCCAGAGAACGGTTCATGTTAAAATACAAATGGCACATTTAATGTGTAATGCTCACATGTACATTCACTACAAACCATACAATATTTTGAACGTGCGAATCACAACAAAAAGTGCAGTTACATACAGTACAGTACCGGCACTGCTGAAATGTTTCACGCTCAGCAAATTCCCCTGGTTAGGACACAGTACTGCAAACTGCGACGCTCTGTTTGAGACTCGACAAATCCTCATTGCTTCCTCGGACGTAATCATCTCTGAATATAATCAATTAGACAAGCAAATCAAAGCAGTCAATATCTTGTCATGTATTATTAATTTGAAGTAAATCTGACGAAATCTAATTTTAAATGAATAAAATTGTGCTAATGAAAATCCAACCACAGAAGAAGAAAAAAAGAACGAATAAAACAATCGCCGTCCCAAGTGACTCGCTTCTAGCATGAGCGCACATCTCTCCATCATATGAGTCATAGCATTGCTTTAAAAATTCAGCCTACGGGTATCGCGGTTTCATTCTCATTCATTATGTCAACTGGCAGTGTGTAATGGCACCCCTAGGGGACTGGAGGTCCGCGTCGCATGTAACCTTGTAGTGACCCTGTGACGTCTTGAGCATATCGCAATTGGCAACTGACCAGCTTGTGTCCTAACTGGAAAAATTAAGTATGGCTATACATTTGGGCTGCCAATATTCCTACAACTCCTGGAGCGATTTTGTAAAGTGACGCAAGATCTGTGACAGTTAATCAGTGCGGTATCGCTCAGGCGCACCTGAAGCCACTATGCGGTATTTTACCCACACAGACCCCCTCTGGTGAATCTTAGATGGAGGAATGGACGAACCGGAGGAAGGGAGGGAGCAAGAGAGAAAGAGAGCAAAGAACACATATATCAACTGGAATGGTGACAGCCACACACATTCATCGCACAAGGAAAACATTTGGCTGATTGTGCTCACCGCAGTGAGGCTTCACATGGCTGGCAGGTGTTTGATTCCTGTGGAATGCTAATGACCCTGATCTACGAGAGAGAGAGAGAGAGAGAGAGAGAGAGAGAGAGAGAGAGAGAGAGAGAGAAAAGGAGTGGTGAAATGGAAATCTGACTTGAGAGATGAGCAATAATGTAACTGACTATAAAACCTGCCCACATTGCAATCGTGCATTGCAATCTTTTGGAGTGTTTAGGTCATGTCGGAATGATCTTATTTATGAGCTAAACACACACGAGCTCCACCACGTCGGCATGAAATGGAAATTCACCCAACCAATTTTTCAATTGCATGTCATTGATCTTATTGTGAATGATTCATTAATGCATATATTTCATTTTTATTTATTTTTTTATCTTGTAATTTTTAAATCAAAATGTCATGACTCAATCTAACTCGATCTTTGAAAGGGTTTCAACATAATATAATTTTTCAGCCTGAGCTGTATACTGTATGTTATATCGCAACTTTTAAGTTAATAGAACTGTGAAACCTGTTACTTTCTTTTCAATGAAAGATGTGTGGTGTAAACAAGTTGTAAATTGTCAGGAAGAACGAACAAAAATAGAAGAATTTTATTCAGACTAAAATCACAACATTTGTTTTTTTTTTAATCTAAGATTTAGTTTCATGATTCATAGTAATCACACTATATTTCGAAAATAGTCAGCATTAGCAATTAGCCGTTCTCAGTTTGAGTTTAAAGCAACACTATGTAACATTTTTTACCATAAAATAATGTTTCCAAAATCTTATCAGTGGTTAATCAAGTCATAACAGGGTGAAAGGCACTTCTGCCACAGCCTGACGGGGTCTGTATCGCTTTTACTGACACTACGGAACTCCGAGGTTCGGGTAGTAACCCGACCACAAAAATAACAACATGACATCATGACTTTTGCGTAAACATACGTTATCTATACGTTTTGCGTTATCTATACTCATTTTCAGCTATTCGCGTGTATCCGCATGTATGCGTGTATGTCCACGCCATTAATGTCCGAGTGATTCCGCGTGTATGTACACGCCGTTAAATGTCCGAGCGAAACGAAGCAAAATGTAGATCTACATCTGGGGAGCGATATTTTTTTTCCTAGGATGGTTGGGGAAGACTAATAAATGCAATTAACTCCAGTGTCGGGTAGGTTTATGGACGGGGTTGAGGTAGGTCATATATTTATATTTATAGTAATAACATTAAGTCTACAGCGTTCATAAACACGCTGAAAAGTGCTTATGCGTGTTGATAGCACGCCGTAAATAGAAATAGGAATTGGTGTCTCATACACACGCAATTTCATGAGATCAGTCTGAAAATAACTACAAAATTTGACTGCTTTACGGCAAGCGCTACAAGTCATTATTTCGTTTTTCTTCGTTTCTGATGTCGCAAGCCGGAACGAGCGTGTGTGCGACGGTAGGCTAAACTATTTACGACAACGGTAATGGACAATTTCGTTTCCGACCAGTAGGGCGACCGAAGAGGAAAAGTTCCATGGTGTTGCTTTAAGGGCCGAAGCGAGCTAATTTCTCTGGTCTGCCTTTTCTGCAGTTAAAGCTCTGATGGAAAGGTGTCTCTATATGAGGTGCGTTGTCAAAATGAAATCCTGCCGGTATGCTGCTTATTATATTTTAGTAAGAGAGAAAAGCTGAGATGTGTGCTGTAGACGGGTGTAGAGATAGGCAAACAGGTGGAGAGGCCATGGGGGAGTGGAGGGGACAGAGAGATGGACAGAAGGAAGATAAACTATCAGACAGAGGAGAGCTGAGGGCCAGGAGGGACCACACAGGGCCAGACCCCTCATTTGTTACTACGCAGCCAGCTGAGACTCTTGTGTGCTTTTATTGAACAGTGTCTTCCTGATAGATCTCTACTGCCCATGTAGAGGGGATGGGAGACAATGACCTTAACATCATTCTGTTCTGACTATAGGAGTCATGCAATCCACTTCCTGTTTTGGTGCCGCCCACCCCGTCACATGTACTGCCTCTGTATATATGCGTACAAACTAGGGCTGGGTATTGAGACAAATTTCACAATTCGATTCAATTTCGATTCACAAGCTTGCAATTCGATTCCGGTTACGATTCGATTCGATATCGATTATTTTGGATATCAGTTACAATAAATGGCCATTTTTCTCAAGGGAATCAAATCTCTTAACTAATGCTGTAAACTATGGGAGTCTAGTTGTAGCCTATAGACTTCATTAGCCTAATATGAAGGTAATAATGAACTGTTTTGTAGCTATAGAAACACTTAAATTACACTTTTATTTATTTTTATAATAAGAAGATTATATGAAATATAAACATTTAAATGGTGGCTGTCATAAAAACTTGCCAGATTTATTCAAATATGCATTAATTAATTACTGAAGAACATTAAGATTATAATGCATATGTAATATGGTGTATATATTTAGCTAAATGCTCCTCTCTGGAGTTATTTATTTAGTAGCTGACTAACGAGTTTATGTGGGTTTTCTGAGGTAAATATGACGATACATGACATTGATTACAAGCTGTTTAACCGACGTCTTTCCACGGTTGAAACGCTGATTGAGCGAATCAATGTGACATGATACGGATTTCGATAAGTTGTACTCTATCTTTTAACACACTTTCAGATGCTCATTCATGTTTATTTGGCGCTGTGACTGGTATTATTAAGCCGGAAGAGAGATCAGCGCTGCTGCTTCTCTTGAGCTGCGCCAGAGCGATCTCACGCCACAGCGCCAAAACCTTATTTATGTTTTTGAATTTCTAAAGAAAATGGACGTAATTTAAAAATAGAGACTTTGTTTCGTATCAATAGTAACAAAGGACAACGATTATTACGATTTTTTGGATGCGCGCAGCCGCGATACAATGTCCCATTCATTCAAATGAAACAGGATGACTAATCGATTCTTGAGATTTAAGAATCGATATTGGTTCGTAAAAATGAGAATCGATTAATATCGAGAAATCGATATTTATTACCCAGCCCTAGTATAAACACACACATATATGGACATTTTCTCATGAGATTCATCCATTTAGTTCACGAAGTATAGTCATCTAATTATAAAAAAGAAAGAAAAGGTTGCTGCCGTAAATTTTTGCACTGTATGTTTAAGTAATTTCAACTTACTTAGTAAGTTTCAAGCAGCACTATGCAGAATTACCGTTTTTGTCAAACTGTGACCACTAGAGTCGCTGTGGAGTACTTGTACTGTCGTAAATAGCACTCACACAGAGATGTCTCTGCACTCCCGGCCCCCCTGTATACCGGTACCTGTTCAGTAGGATGGAAGCTGTAACGAGTGGAAATTAGGCGTGGCCCCTTTAAGAGCTGCGCCCTGTTGAACTGTCGGCAGTCTGTATTGTATGCGCCTCGAACACCACATGTATACGGCGCCGGGTTATGTCTGTTTGATGCTCATTTTAGCAGATCTTTCTTGCCGTAAAGCAGTTTGTTACATCGAGAGACCTGATATCATGCGACACTTCCTGATGCTGCGGCCGGCGTGTTTTTTTCCGCCCACAGGCAACGGGCTGGGGGGGATTGGGGAGGGGAGACGCCCAACATTCGAAAATAGTCATATAACCATTGCAATAACTCCAAAGCTATTCAGTTAAGGTTAAAAAAAAAACTGCATAGTGCTACTTTAAATCACATTAAACAGACTTTAAAAAAAATGAGTAGAATATTGGATAATAATTTTACATACAACAGCAACAATAACAAAAAAACTGATCAAAACTGATATATGATAAGTCAATAATAAGAGAAATCCTGATTGGCTTACTGGAAATGTAAGGTTGAGTCAAGCATGTTGCATTATGGGATATCCAGTACATTATATTCTGTTGTTCACTGCAATTTTGCAAGATGTACTAAATAGGTCATTCAGGTATTGAGAATATGCATGGATGCATACACAGTAGACATGTTCTATACAGCAGAATAAAAAGAGTATTGTGGTAGTCAGCTATTTTGAACCAAGGAAAAAGAACATCTTCCTCTCACCTGTCTGTAAGACTCCCTTTCCTTCCTCCCTCGCTCCCTATCATGCCCATTTCTCTAGTGTCATTTCTTTGAGCTTTTCAAAAGCTCCTCTCCCTTTGCTTTAGATGGCAGGTGCATGACCAAATGAATACAGATTCTGTGGATGTCTCAGCATGACGGTGCCTAATCAGAGCGCTCACAGGCAGTGTGAACACACTTAAATACACCTCCTCTTGCCCTCTATCAGCTCCATCCTCTGCCACAAGCTTTATGTGCATCTCCCCATCAAAGAGGACGACGGAGAAAACAAGGCAGAGAAAAGCAGGTATATTCATTTCCTCCTGAATGCAGGAAACAGGAGGTGACCCGTGATAAATATGAATGCCGCGTCGCTCTGTTCGAGCTGGTTCATGGATCTGCGGAGACTTGGATTCTCAACTGTGTCTCTTGGGAACAATGCTGAATGTGACTGTGTCTAGGGATAAGAACATGTGCAATGTCTTTTTGATTGGAAACTTCGTTCCTAGAAAGTTCTTCAGCTGTGAAAGGCCTTAACAAACTTCCCTGAGAAGCAAAACAAAAGCAAATATAGTGAAAATTGCTGCTGATATTATTATGGAACCTTTGACTTATACTTTTAATACTGCTCGGCTAAACACCGTCCCAAGGGCCAGTAAGTCTGCCTTCATTATTCCCAGCCAATAGTTGTTTTATCACCTAAAGGATTTTATACACCAGCTTAAAGTGGTTTAAACAAAAATATTAATGTTTTTCAGCAGCCAGGAGAGTCATAAGAGATATTTCTGGACTTTACACTTAAAATACAGTAGTTGAATGTTTCTTTGTTTGTGTATATTGCTGATCACACCATTGTAATTCAGATAATTAAAGAAATCAGCAGTTTACAGAGTACAGACTGTCCCGCTTTAGTCTGAGGCAAATAACATGGACACGGCTAATAAATACATAGAATAAAGGCAAAATGTATACATTTTATGCTGTAGCTTATCAGCATTTTTATTTTAATTTATTTAGTATGACAGTTTAATTTGATCAAATATCCAATTTAGCCTCACAACGAATATGATCAGCCATGAGTCATATATCTAAAGTAATAATAATAACAATAAATGTTGTTTATATATATATATATATATATATATATATATATATATAAAATATAAAATGTTCTACGGTAGAAAATAATTCACAATATAATAATAATGTAAAAAAAAAATAATAATAATAATAATAAATAAATAAAAATGAAATATGTTCTGTAGAATATAATTCACAAAATAATAATGATGATAATAATACATATTATTTGAAAAATAATAAAATAAATTAAAAATAAGGATAATAAAAATGTAAGAAAAAAATATGTTCTACAGTAGAAAGAATTCACAATATATTATTATTATTATTATTATTATTATTATTATTAAATAATACTAAACATATTATTATTCTACTTTAGAAAATAATTCACAATATAATAATAATGGTATTACTGTTAATAAATGTTTTTTAAATATCATTTGTAATACATAAAAAATAAGAGAATTCACAACATAATAATAAGTATATTTAGTTCACACTATATCATATATTACTAAAGACATTATAATAATAATGATAATAATATTATAAAAAAAAGTTCTACTGTAGAAACGAATTTACAATATAAAAATAATAATTATATATATATATATATATATATATATATATATATATATATATATATATAGGGCTGTCAAGCGATTAATAGCAATTAATTGCATCCAAAATAAAAGTTTAATTAGTATAATTATTTTATATACACAAATACACACACATGCTTGTATATATTTAAGAAATATTTTCATGTATTTACTGTATATAGATCTATGTATAATTTATATTATAATTTATATTATATTATAAATATTTTAAATAGAAATGAATTTTTTTTCCCTAAATATACATGCATGTGTGTGTATTTATGTATATAATTTTACACAGTGCATCCACATACTGTATATTATGTAAACACAAACTTGTATTTTGGATGCGATTAATTGCGATTAAATATAATAATAATATATATATATATATATATATAATTAAAAATGATAAAAAGGTATTATGTTCTGTAGAAAAAAAATCACAATATAGCCCTATGTACTTTAAATCTAAGCCAAAAACAAGTTATTAAATATGGATCTTATTGGATCTTAAATCAATCAATTTCTCCCTGTTATTTAAATGTACACCATGTTTCAGTGATATATTTAGTGTGCTGGACTCTAAGAATGAAGTATTCTTCTTTATCCAAGGCTATAGTACACATCTCAATGATTACAATCCTAAATAGATGAGCATTGACTAAACACAATGAAAAGGTTCATAGCCAATATGCCGACCATGTCTGCATAGTTAATTCATAGCCTGCTTGCACAATGAGCCACAAAACTAGCCAATTTCAAGATAAGGTGGCACTATGAACCTGTTCCCTTCGGATTGCCTTTTCTTCCCACAATGCTTTGAGTGTCGATTAAAGCAACAGGGACAGATAAATGTGATTCATTATGCATCGTTAGATAAAGCCTGCTAATCCCAAGAAAAGCTGCGATAACATGTCCTTCCTCTTGTCAGCAGTAAAAAGGAAACAAAATTCAACCTTCATAAGGTGTTGGCGCTTATTTGTGTGTATAGACGCTGTGCTTTTCAAAAGTGGGAAAGCACAGATGCCACTTTATTTTGGTGTCTGAGATGTTGCTCCAAAACTTGTTGAAAATAACTGAAAGAAGCATTGAAATACTCCAAGAATATGTAACATATCTACAGATTATAGCGATCTGAGGTATGCCGATTGTTTCAGTGAGCCATGATGGCCGACACTAAACTGTTCAGACAGGTCAAGGTTTTTCATTTCAAAGCCATCAGGGTATTGAGATTGACATGACCTTTGTGGTGGCCCTCCTCTCTCCTCTCTCCTCGTGTAATTGGTTTACATGCGAGTGATGTCAGCACTATGACAGAGCGAGGCGTCGAGGAGACATCAAACACACAAACAAACCACTCTACCTTCACATGTACTTCTCTTTCTTCTCTTCCCCTCGGCGGGCCTTGATGTTATCCGTTTTGCTTTGTGGAACACTTTTGGATATTTACGTCACACACACACAAATTAATTCCTAACAATAGTAATAATAATACATTTCATTATTAAATAGAAGCATATTATTTGTATTATTATTTTATTATAATCTAAATAAATTGTTATATGGTAATTGATAAACAACTTTAATCAATACTACTGCTACGAATAATATACAATGAAACAATAATAATTATTATTATTGCTGTTGTTAATTTCAGTTGTGGATCATTTAGCATTTGTAACTATTTATTATTAATAATAATAATAATAATAATAAAATATTATGTTTTATTAGTGATACTACTATTATTTGTTATTATTATTATTAATTATAAATATTATTCTTATTAAATGTTTCCAGCCCGATCTCATGGGAATTCGTATGAATTTTACGAGGTGGCTAATTCGTAACAATTCATACGACCTCACTCGTACGAATTAGTACGATTTTGTTAAATCGTTCATATTTTACGAATTGGCCAATTCGTACTGTATGAATTCGTACGAATTACCTACCACTGACCCCGTCCCTAAACCTACCCATCACGTGGGTTTAGACAAATCGTACGAATTCGTACGAGTGAGGTCTTACGAATTAGCCACTTTTTAATCATTCGTCGAATTCGTACGAATTGGTCGTCAGATAGGGTAGATGTTTCTAAATGGTAAAGGAACAAAACCTAATATTATTACTATTACAATTACTATTCATTAGTAGTAGTAATTAAAATTGTTTAACATTTATTATTTAGAATATTTATAATACTATTTATAATGATGATAATAACCAAATGCTTATTTAATACTGAAATGTATTATTAATAATAATTGTATTATTTTTATTCAATTTTATAATAATAATAGTAGTAATTAAAATTGTTTATCATTTACCATTTAGAATATTTAGAATAGGCTGACATACTATTTATTATTATTATTATTAATTAATTATTGTACTAATATTATTATACTGTATATACATGCTATTCTTAATAAAGCAATTATTATTATTTATTTATTTGATATGGACATAACAACAGCATTGGACAACCCAGATGCATTGTTTTTTAGTGTTATAGCAAAACTGCTAATTTACAACACTTGTCCATAGGAGGCTACACATTTCACAAAACACAACACAGTACAATATAAAAAACACATTATTGGTAACCATACAATAACCATATTTTTATTAAAAGACATTTAAAAAGTGTGGTTTAAGTGTCCAACAACTTTTTGGAGTCACTGAACAAAATCTGCAGGGATTACCCTTGAAGCGGGATAAAAAAAAATGTAGCGTTCTTATAATAGCGACAGTAAATCTTCTTGTGACAAGCTGTCCACCTGCCAGTCAGGGCCAGACAGGACGTCCAGCTTGCCAGGACTTCTCCATTTACATACAAACACAGACGGAATAGGGACGGACATTGCAGCAAACAAACACACAGACAGGTTCCTTCTCCGTCTCCGTCATTATAGCCTGCGAGGTATTCCGGCGAGACGAGAGGAAACGATGGGGCAGGATGTTTGCGCTTCCACCTGAGGATGTTGCTGGAAATTAAACCTAGCAGTGATATGAGACGAGTCAGAGTTCCAGCTCTAATGAGAGCCCCAGTCACTGAGACGCATCCTTATTGAGATGCAACGGAAAAAAAAAAATACTTAAAATTCATTTAACTTTCGCAGTGTGACGCATTTCGTTTTACGCAGGTCTTTCAACAAACTGTCCTGAACGCGCTGCCAAACACCAGATCATATTGCAATGCAATTATCCCAAAATCAAGATATTATGGGCAGGCAGATGGACAAATCTATATTCATAGCATTATGCAGTCCATCCCTGCGGTGCTTAAATGAATGGTAATGGATACCTCTGGCAGAAATGCATCAAAGTTGGGGACTGGTGAGGCACAGAGGTGCTGGCACTGGAGCCAAGCGACTGCATTAGATGTGGTACTCTCGTGTACATATAGCCATCTGCCTCATGGGCTCATTGAGAGGCCGTGTGTGTTGTGTCCTTTCTCTCGACTGTGACAAGTTCACCGCTCTCATTTCATCATATTTGTTGGGGCTGGTCTGGTGGCGGTCGTGTTTTATCAGTAATTGTGCAATGCTTCGGTCTGAGGTTTCACTTGGTTGCAGACCAATGTGTTTGACAATGACAGGGGACGTGTTCAGATGAAAGTTGATTGACCACCCAAATACTATAAATAAATATGAATGCAGTACACAGCAGACACAACAAGGCATGAAGCATAATACAAACTTCACTACATCAACAATTACTATAATCAACAACATTATTATTATTATTATTATTATTTATCAAATATTTTATTCATGTTTGGTTCTGCTGTAATAAATCATATCATTATTTATTATTATTATTATTATTATTATTATAAAATTTATTCTTTTAGTTATTTTATAATAATAATAAACAGTTATTATGATTATTTTTATTCATAAAACAATGCATTTGATGATATTGATTCATTAATGTGATATTATTATTAATATTATTATTATGACATAAGAACCGAAATAATAAATATAAAAATAATAATAAAATAGTATGATAAAAACTCATTGTATATTATTATTATTATTATTATCATTATCATTAACAGCAGTATTACCATGACAACAGGACCAAAAAAGCACAATTTTAATTAATTCATAAAAAAAATTAAATAAAAAAATTTACTCTTACAAGTACACATGGAGAATTTGACTGTTCGTAGAAACTTTTTTGAATAATGCCGATGCTGTCTCGAAAGGGCATTATTGATAAATGCGGGGCATTTCTATTTCATGTGAGAGTATCCAAAATTCTGACCCTTCTTTTGAAGTGATTGCAGCAACATTTCCTCTGCAACCCCTTAACCTATAATCATGGGCTTTTTGCTGCAAGGGACCATTTCAAAGCCTCCGCCAGCATTGGAAATAAATTATATATGTCCTCTCCTAATGCCTTGTTATTCTGGGGTGATCCCTGTAGTCGAAACAGGCCACGCGGGAAGCCCGGAGGTTTCAATCGCCCCCGCAGCCCAGTCGGCCCCGGAATATCGCACAGATAAAACGATTCTCCTTTTCCTGATTCGAACAAAAGAAAAACAGATGAAGCAACAAATCTCCTATAATCCAGAGAAAATGGGTCTTTCTCTGATTTGATCCTCTGTACTGTCTTTACAGGAAGGAGAGGGAGAAAATGTAAACATCTCAATGCTTTTCAGCATCCAGTGGAGGTCAACAGCCACTTAATTTATGCCCTGACCATCGACCAGGACTCCCTGTCTGTTTAGGAGGGCTGATCTTTTGGTTGTTTGTCCAGCTCCCACAGGAACTTGGGTAGTGCTGATAGTTCCCTGATATAAGTGGTTCCAGTCAACATGGAGCGGGGTCATTATATATCCTGTCCACCCACTGAGACCCGTCTGTCTTAAGTCACAGGAGGGGAAGGTTACGCTTTAAAAAATAGAACCTCCTGGAATCACAATGATATCTTCCTCTCTCTCCTTCTCCTGTTGCTTCACATCTTACTTCCTTCTCCTGACTGTTGCTGTCATCAGTATTGCCGTTATGACATTGCAAAGCTAACTTGGAAAGATATAGTGTTCTAGCTGTCATAATCACTTAAAAAAAAAAAAAAAAAAAAAACACATAGCCAATGCTCCTCTTGCCCTTGGCTGGCACTTCCATAGCACTCATTGTGACAATAACTCACAGCAAATGGTAAAGTTCCATCTTTAAATTGTTACAAAGATCCAATGTGAATAAACATGCATATAAAAAGTATTCTTTCACCATGGACCATATAATGGGTAATACAGAAAGAAAGAAAGAAAGAAAGAAAGAAAGAAAGAAAGAAAGAAAGAAAGAAAGAAAGAAAGAAAGAAAGAAAGAAAGAAAGAAAGAAAGAAAGAAAGAAAGAAAGAAAGAAAGGAAGAAAGGAAGAAAGGAAGGAAGGAAGGAAGGAAGGAAGGAAGACATACAGAAAGAAAGAAAGAAAGAAAGAAAGAAAGAAAGAAAGAAAGAAAGAAAGAAAGAAAGAAAGAAAGAAAGAAAGAAAGAAAGAAAGAAAGAAAGAAAGAAAGAAAGGAAGAAAGGAAGAAAGGAAGGAAGGAAGGAAGGAAGGAAGACATACAGAAAGAAAGAAAGAAAGAAAGAAAGAAAGAAAGAAAGAAAGAAAGAAAGAAAGAAAGAAAGAAAGAAAGAAAGAAAGAAAGAAATTAAGAAAGGAAGAAAGGAAGGCAGACAGACATGAAGGAAGAAAGGAAGGAAAAAAGAAAGATATGAAGGAAGGAAGGAAGGAAGGAAGGAAGGAAGGAAGGAAGGAAGGAAGACAGACTGAAGGAAGGAATGAAGGAAGGAAGGAAGGAAGGAAGACAGACAGACATGAAGAAAGAAAGAAAGAAAGAAAGAAAGAAAGAAAGAAAGAAAGAAAGAAAGAAAGAAAGAAAGAAAGAAAGAAAGAAAGAAAGAAAGAAAGACATGAAGGAAGGAAGGAAGGAAGGAAGGAAGGCATACAGACAGACAGACAGACAGAGACAGAAAAAAGAAAGTAAGAAAGAAAGAAAGAAAGAAAGAAAGAAAGAAAGAAAGAAAGAAAGAAAGAAAGAAAGAAAGAAAGAAAGAAAGAAAGAAAGAAACCATTCATTCAATCAATCCAACAAAGATGCATCGATTAATATGTAATTTTCCCACTTCAAGTGGACAGTCTGTCAATGTCATGGAACATTATGAGGAAAGAAATGTGTTTTTTCTCTGGAAAAATATGAACTGATTCACATTAAGCCCATGATTGTGAACTACACAGAGTTCAATGGCCTCAAAAGGCGTGTTAGAATTAAAATGAAAAGTGAAACCTCCTTTTTTCTTATTTTGTAGCAAATGTTTCCTCGGAAATCAATGGCCTGTTAAAGAAGCTTTTATTTTTTACCTCAGATCTGTTTAACCAGAATCCTTTCATCAGATGTTTTATGCTTCACATCTGGCGACTGGCATGCAAACAGTGCAATGAAAAAGCAAAGAGCCAATTACGGAGAGCGACTAGATCAATATCCTGCAGAGAGGGCTCTGTTTTTGAGCTGGTGTCTGTGTGCGCAGGTGTGAGAGTACGGCTCTTGCAGACGGGCTAAAGGCTAATGATGAGAACAAGAAGGACTTCCACTGCCAGAGAGAAGAGAGAGAGAGAGAGAGAGAGAGGGGAGGAGGGGGTTCAATTCAGTGGTCCATGAGTAACAAACAGCAAAAACTACAACCTGTAATGTTCTTCACAAGACAAGGCGTTAGCTATCAATTAAATTGTTTCTTGACAGGAAAACACCAACCAACCCCCCACCCCCCACTCACACACGTTGCAAAATGTAAAAAGTACCAAAACGTGTCCCAAAAATACCATAAATGTATCACAATTGTCATATGAAGGAAGGCTCTCTGCTAACGTTTTACCACCTATATGAGATGAGAGATTGTTTATCTATAGCGTTTTTGCAGCAAAACGATTTGACATTTTTGTTGTGCTGTTTTGTGGAATTGACAGATTACAATTATTATCCAACAGTTGAGATCAAAGGAAGGCAAAACTCCTGACTTTTATTTTCGAGCGAGTGCGCAAGGCTGATAAATTCCCCTCTTTGTGGGCTGCTATCTCTAGGCCTTGGGGCACTACAGAGATTGACAGAAGCAGTGCTCTGCACCAGGCCTGATCCTTCTGCTTTCATAATGCTGATTTCACCAACATTTAACAGACAAAACAATGGAATTTGCAGCTGTAAGCTGAAGGAAAGTCCTCCAGGGGCATTTGCAACTGTTATGTTGCTGCCTTGTGTCACACACATTCTTTTTCTTGAAATCAAGTTGGACCGCAGATCAGAGTACACTGGAAATTGATGAATTACAGCATGTTTAAATATATAGCCTGATGTTACAGTATTTGGTAATACTTTACTTAAAGGGGTGTGCATAAGACTAACATGACACCTTCATAATCATGACATGACAAGTTATATGCATGTTTTCGCTCAATTATGACGTTTTAATGCAAATATGACATTGTTTGAGGTGTCTTTGTTATGACACCCTGACATAAACCAATACATCATAACCTGTCAGTGTCTTTGTCATGACAACTTGACATTACTAAGACAACACAACCTGTCATAAACATAGCAGATTATTTATCAAACTTAAAAAAAACACCTAGCTTTATTGGTTAACATTACATTAAAGTTTAAACTGTCATGTGGTTGGTTTTGACATTGCCTGTCATGAAGCCATTCTAATTTTTTAATGACAAATTCAATTAGCACCGCTGTAGATGAGGTCACAAAAAATATTATGACATAGTTATAATGCCTCATGACATCAAATGTCAAAGCCAACCACACTACAGTTTAACTTCATTTTATGTCAAGTTGTCATGACAAAGACACTGACAGGTTATGATGTTATGGTTTATGTCAAGATGTCATAACAAAGACTTCAAAATGTCATTATCAGCGAAAGACACTTAATGACAGTTGTCATAAACATGCATTAACCTTACTTCATATTCAAGACATTAGATTTGTATTGTACATGTACAGAAATTGTTTGAATGTTGAGCCGCAGCTCATTGGACGGAATAATATCATCATCAAGTACAAGAATTACCAAAATAAATCAAATCAAATCAAATAATCAAGAATGACAATTACCAAATAATTGAAAGAAACAGAATAATCATTTGGAAACAATGTGCAGTGGATCCAATCAAACTCTAATATACAGTACAGTCTTGCACTATTTTCTGCATGATTACACTGTTGCCTGGCTGACTGTATTTATCCTGCTTATTACATTTATTATCCACCCACACATTAAATAAACACTTAAATGGACATGATTTATATAATAATACGTTTTTATTATGTGAGAAGAAACGATACGACTAACAACTATTACATCAGCAGGCATTTCAGAAGTGGAGAAAGATGATGAATTTTGTCAAATTAGAACAGAGATAACTGCTACATTAGAATCACCGTGTCATTTTAAACAATGAAAGTTCACTATCTGAAGACTTCTTGCTTCCTATGGCATGTTGCATAAACTGCTTAGACGTGTCTAGCTATAGTAATAAAATCATTCTTACATTAACAAAAATAAGTAAGTAAGACTGAAAAGTAAGACTGATTAGCGCTAACTAATTGCTGATTGGCCAGACTAGTTTATAAGACGCGGTCTTAACTAAGCGGCAAATTAGAGCCAGGCCGATATTATCGGCCGATATTTGACATTTTCCAAACTATCGGTATCGGCAGTTATAATGGCTGATAAATTACTATTTCAAAAATAAAATAAAAACGGACGAAACACGTTTCAACCATGAGTGTTGGAGTTGTATAGTTTGTCCACCAGAGGGCACTCTACACCGTCCCTGTTGGCAAAACATCGTTTATAACGCGCCTGCTGATCCAGCCTAGAGTCGGGCAGAGGGAACCAGTTATCCGTGAGTGAGATCATCGGTGAAGTGTGTTCATGGTGAGTTGGTCATCTTCATCAGTTCTCTTAATTCAAATAAGCATGTGTTTGACCATCATGTCCACTTTTGCTGCTTTTAAATAAGCCGAGAGTGAAACGGAATCAGCTAGCAATAATTACGTTACGTTGTTACAGTGTAGTTGACTGACTGTCCTTTTAACTTTTGACAATGCAGTATGACGTTATCCATTGGTTAAATTATGACTCATCATAGACTAGCTAACGCCACTATCATCAGTGGAAGACCGCTAACGTTAAAATTAACGAGCTTTGGTTCCACTGTTCTGTTGCGACAATAAAAGAAACAAGTTTCTTTTAAAAATGCACTATCACATTTTAGTTAAAACTCATACATAACTACAAATAACTAATGTTGGGGAAATCTGTTAATGTTTTGTTGCGCGTTTCTGAAAAAAATAAGTAAATAAATAAAAATATCGGCCGATATATCGGAATACTGGATTTTAAAACCAACAAAATATTTGTATCGGAATCGGCCTTCAAAATCCTTTATCGGCCGGGCTCTAGCGGCAATGTTTATGCAACTGCAAATGGTAGCATGGCACCAGTAATGCTAAAACCACATATTGACAGATAAGAATGTATATCTTGAATGCATGCCAAATACACGTTTAAATGGGGGGCAAAAAAGCAGCTTGGGGATACCCTGCTTGAAATATTCCCAATAATGAATTTGATCCCTGCTGCAGATAAGACCAAGATTAGAGAACATTCTCTCTGCATCCTTTTTACTCTCTCTCTCCCTTTATTTACGTCTTTGTTCAGCTGCAAGTGATAAAATCCGCCCGCTCGCACAGTCGTGCACCACCAGTCCCCACCAACTGTAACTCCAGCCATTCAAAAACAAGCATACACACGCCCCCTCCTGCCCACACAAACACACACACGTCTTAACAGATTTACAGCCAAAAACGCAGTGAGATGTATGTGAGGGCTGAGATGCCATCAAAATATGACAGAATTAGATTTTGGTTAATGCTAAGAATTGGATTTAAATGAATCACTCGATTGGATTCATGCTGTTACCATCGACATGACATTAACAACAAGAGCTTATTAAGAAAGATTTGTTGACCAGTCTGCGTTGATGTCAGTCTAATTCACGGTTGTCATGGAAAATAGAGGCCAGAGCTGGTATTCCTTGTAGTGGGCGGTTTGACGATGGCATTTTTTATAATAGATTCATAATGCATCATGAGAGCAAAAGCATCTTGTAACACAAAACAGTACTACAAATATTATAAAATAGATAGGTTCGAATTTTTTTCTATGGCCACAGTATGGTATACCGTCATACCAGCCCGATCTCATGAAAGTTCGTATCTATGGCACGAATGTCATTTCTCGTGGCATTTATACGGCAAAAACAGTTTTTGCGTGTATTTGGCACGCGATTTTCGCGTACATATGATACGCACTTTTTTGCGTATAATACGCACGAACTCCCCACCCCCCTCCCCCCTAAACCTAACCCAGGGTTTTTTAGTGCGTACCATATACACGAAAAAAACCGTTTTGGCGTATAAATGCCACGAGAAATGCCACTCGTGGTATAGATACGCATTTTCATGAGACTGTGTTGGTCATACTGCCCGGGCTGACATGAGAAGTATTTGTCAGCTGCTTCAGATCAGAGATCCTTTCACAGATTGTCTCTGCCCTTTTCAGAGTCCTAATGAAAGTCTGTGTTCTAACGCTGGATCTCCCAAGCCTCATTACTCCAACCACACATCGCCTGCTGCACTACCAACCTCTCCGAGACAGAGAGAAAAAAAAAAGGAAGGATACAGATGTTGACAGTGATAGAGAGAGTGAGATAAATTGAGGTGTGAATCTCTCAAAGCCTGTCAAGAACATCTTCGGGATGTATTTCACCTCAAAAATCAAAAGAAAGAAAGACGTTTTGCTTAAAAGTAAAGTGTGTAATTTCTGAGCCACGAGCATCACTATTCAGACATGCAATTACAACTGAATAACGACATTCAGACAGTCTTCAGTAGAGCTGCTTATTGCTGAACTGAACTTCTCACATGACAACTCTTGGAGAGACTGGTATTCTAATATATATCTGGCAAGAACCGAGACTTGTAACTGCTAATACATTCACAGATATTGCTGTGAGCATGCAAGACATGCTGATGCTGCTGCACGTGTAACATACATGAAATAACCCCCGTAGTAGATCTACACAGGTGGAGCTGGGGAAGGTGGAGGGTTTCTGAAGCGTGCTTGTACAAAGCGCTACAAAAATAAAGGTGACTTGTAAAAATACTGATTTAACTCTCCTGTGCTGGCAGATTTTTTAAATGAAATAAATGTACTGTACTTTAGTTTGATAATGTCATGTTGTGTGTGTTCACATAGCAAGTGCAAAAAAACGTAGCTAAGTTTCATATCTTTCTGATTTCTAGCCATCTTAAAAAAATAGTCTCGATAAGTCAAACCATGAACGTCGTGCTGAGTGATCACAACTTCTGAACTGTATGAACGGCGTTCGGGGATCGACTTATCGAGACTATTTTTTTAAGATGGCTCCTGTCTGTATACACGAAGTGAACTGTCTTCATAAAGTATCTTCTTATTAAACGGTCTGTACACTTACAAAGCTTCGTTTTGCATGTATGGACCCTCATTATGTACCTGCGTTAGTGTGGGGCTATTTTGAGCCTTGTTAATGGTATAAACTAGCGATTTCTTTTTACTTAGTCAATGCCCCCATTACTAGCATTATACGCTAAACAGTTTTTAGAGATACAACTCTTTACATTCGATTATCATGAAAACAAAACTCAGAGAACGATTGACTAGCGATGTTTAATTAGACCAAAGGTTCATTGTTCGCCGGAGTTCTCCTTTAATTTATTTAAGCCAGATATAATTTCTTATTTCGTCTGATTTCGAGGTGAAAATGACCTCAGAAAAGGAAGAAAAACAAAGAAACCATAAATCTGCCTCTCAAAGTCTCGATTCTCTATGCCAATAACCCCCTCCCTATTTTTCCTCATCCTCCTCCTCCTCCCTATGCTCGAAACGTTCCCCTTCCGCCTGACTGTCTGCGATGCGTTTATCCAGACAGTACCGCTGTGTGTAAAAACAACACATGTAGGTGTCACCGCAGGGTTCTGGTCCTGCTTCAACCTAGTAACTAGCATCATGCTAGGTTCTTCAACTCTCTTTCAAACCAAGTCAAAGACTTTTTTTTGTCATTGTACAGGTACAACAAGCATTAAAGGTGCAGTATGGGAGATTGTCAGCTAGCGTTTAAAATGGGTACTGCAGTCGAAATAAAAAAAATATTGGAGAGAGTTGTTTCACCCGCCCTCTCGTCCTCAGACTCGACGCATACGCGGGTTGCCAGATTGAGGACACGCTACAGGAACAAGCAATTGTCAATGGAATGCGAGCACACTTACACACTGTACGTTAATGAGTTGATTTATTGATTTGTGATGAGTTGATATCACGTATTAATATGCTACCGTTCATCGCAGACCAGAACAAAAACAGACATTCTGACACGGAACGGATTTCAAAGTAAAGTAACTGGCTGTAGAAGTGTTTGTTTTTCTCAGAGAAAAGAGTATGTGAGCAAGTTTCCTAAATATCTAAAGTTTCTGAACATATTATGGTATTTTTATTGTTTAATACAGTCAAAAAACTCATATACAGCACATTTAAATTAATCATCTTAATGTCTGTAAGATCTATAATTTCTCCTAAAATGTACAGCTCGACTCCAATTGGTCTCAGACTCTGATTAAGCGCTGACAGAAAAAACAACACAGCTCTTTAAACACTACAACCCCACATCTTCAGCTTCAATTTCACACTTCAGTTTGATGGCGTTTTGTGATGTTCCACAGATAGAGTCTTAATCAGATTTGCTCCACGGCTGTCCTCTAGAGTCAGTGTCACACGTTTGGCTTCATCTCTTCCTCAACCTTCCCTCTTTCTTTAAGCAAGAAGGGTTCTTTTGGAAATTAGGTCCTTCAAACAGTCAAGAGAGAGCATTTCCCTCCCTTCACAATGGGAAGCAGGATGTAGTTCCTGCACTTGTCTTGGCTCATTTGCATCCCGGGCTAATTGGCAACATTTGCTCATCAAGGTTCTTTGAGTTTGTAAATGACTTGTACAATTGAAGCCAATTATCAAGCTCAATGATTTAAAATCGACACGATCTGTCCCTGGCAGAGCAGGAAAACAGCAAAGTACAAAATACTGGCAACACCAAGATCAATAGAAGGAGAAATTTTGGTGTCTAAATATCCACCTTATTCTGCCCTAAACAATGCGCGCTGCCATGACGATGACTCCGGTTGCCAACTTCCGGTTCGTATCTGCTCTATGCGTTTTTGCTATGTGTTTTAGATTGTCTCATCCCCACATCGCTAAACTAAATCAAAAAAAAAAAAAAAAACTTTCATCAAATGTGATCTGATCACGTTATTTTTTTATTAAATCACAGATAAAAATCGTTTTCTTCAAAACTTCCAAAGGATAGCTGATGCATGACTGCACAATCTCCCTAATCCAGCAACACATGAACATCCAACAGTTTCCATCACTCCGACTGCTGCAGAATAACTGGACTATAAGGTTAGGCTGGTTAGCCCTTTGACTCCTGTCTACCTCTGCTTTCAAAGATGCATAGTCTATATATTTCTCAGGCCTGTGAGGTAAGGTATAACGTTACATCGAGTTTCATTCATGAGACCAAAGTCCAGTTTGCGCGCTGTCGCCTCCACCATGATCATCTATGGTTTACTATTTACTTCTTATTTATTAAAACCAGGCAATTGGTTGATGAAACATTGATTGAAATTAAGATACAATTGATAAAAAACGAAGAATTCAAAGGTTTCTTTGTGGTTTCTCTTTAAGATCTGTGAAAGTTTAAAGTCGCTTTCAGAACGGTCATGTCCGTGAATATTAACGTATGTGTAGACTGATATTTTTCTAATGTCTGGGCCACTGATCTATATAATATATCATATAGATTAGTGGTCTGGACTAGAGTGCTAGAAGTCTATGTAAACAAATACTTCAACAGGAAGTAGAAAACCGTTTAGTCAGTTGAACCCACTATGAATCATGGGAAATAGAACGGCCGCAGAAAAAGGTGGATAGAGACTCAATTATCTCATACAATGTAAATATAATGGATTTTCCACTCGCTTTGCCATGAGAAAGAGCCTGAAAACTTTTGTAACATCCTCATAACATAAAATAACATTTTGTAACTTTAATGGTTACATTCAAAAGTATAATACTGTACTATAAAGTTGTGGGTCCCACTTTATATTAAGTGGCTTTAAGTACTGTATGTACATCGAACAATAAGTACAACATTTTTCGTTTTTGGATGGACCAACAAAAAAACAGAACTACAAGTGTGAACACACCCTAAATCAAAATGTTCCCAACACATTTGCTGTATGTTGCTCCAACATCCAACTGAAAACTACTTGGAGATGCACAAATGACAACAATTACACATTCCTTATAACTATTTTATTGAAAAGTCACTGAGACTAATCCCCTAACCCCACTTTTGCTTATCAGTCCATTTCATAAAAAAAAAACAACAAAAAAAAAACACACACAACCAAGACCTTGGGTACCTGATAAATGAGAGTGAAACTACAGTATGTGAATGGCACACGTTGCATGAGAACAGTGAATCAATATATTTATATACTGGGAAAAGATGACACTGATGAAGAGTGATGTGTCCTGTATGGATCCAAGTGCACCCACAGTCCCACACATACACGCCAAAAAGCAACAGTCCCCCGGATGCCGAATCCTTATTTGAAATGGCCTCATTCTGTATAAACCATGATTGACAGGCAATTATCTTTCCCAAAGCTGATTCAATTTTTTTCTTAGCTGTCCTAAAGAACCTTCCCTTTTTCATAATCTTAAGGTGTCTTTCAGAAAACAAAGTTTCACCAGACTGCCAGCTTCACAAAGCTTGGGGTATCACATGTACGTGAGAGTGGGACTTTGGAAAACACTATGATGGTGAAAGTAGACCACAAAGTGACAGCTATCTCAGAGGGAACTGAGGGAACGCTGTGCACACACACATTTCTCATTCTAATTGCCACCCATTTATTTATAGGATGTGATTGCCTGAAAGAATGATGGGCTTGTTTTGCCCGTCTGCTGGTCCTGATACCACAGGAGAGTTAAGACGGGAATTAGGCAAGACGTATTCCCCCGGTAAGTAGGTAAATAGCCCAGAGAGATTGAGGAGAGGCATCATTTTGCCTGAATTTTATTAGACAAAGAGTATGAACAAGGCTAGTTGAAAGCTATTGATTTAGCTCACAAAACTAACGAAGTAAATGCTGTGTGTGTGTGTGGGTGTGGGCCAGAGTTGTTTTCTGATTTCATTGCTGCAGTCCAGCTGCCCTGAGGTCCCTAACTCATTCACTGGAGACAGGTGGACAGATACTCCATGTCACAGCCAAAGATGATTGGTGACCTTCCAACTTTGACCGTTGCGAAATCAATACGAGAATTTCTCACACACATAATTTCACCTGCCACTCCTGAAAACTGATGCACGTCAAATTGATGCCACCTAGCGAGCGATGCCTGCAGCTGGGACGAGAGGAAGCTGTTGGAATTGACGTGCGATTTATTTTTTTACTTGAACTAACATATCTTAAAACATGTCAGTGCCATTGTTTTATCACAAGTAATGTTTTGTTTAAGGCACATTTATAATAATGACTTAAAGGAGAACTCTGGCGCAAAATGAACCTTTGGTCTAATCAAACATTGGTACCTAGTCAATCGTTCTCAGAGATTTGCTTTCATGATAATCGAATGTAAAGCGTTTTATCTCTAAAAAGTGTTTAGCGTATAATGCTAGTAATGGGGGCATTGACTAAGTAAAAAGAAATCGCTAGTTTATCCCACTAACAAGGCTCAAAATAGCCCCACACTAACAGAGTTACATAATGAGGGTCCCTACATGCAAAACGTCCACTTCGTGAATACAGACAGGAGGCATCTTAGAAAATAGTCTCGACAAGTCAAAACACGAACGTCGTGCTGAGTGATCAGAACTTCTGAACTGTATGAACGGCGTTCGGGGATCGGCTGATCGAGACTATTTTCTAAGATGGCTCCTGTCTGTATACACGAAGGGGAAGTATCTTCCTATTAAACGGTCTGTACACTTACAAAGTTCTCAATCCTTCGTTTTGCATGTATGGACCCTCATTTTGTACCTGCGTTAGTGTGGGGCTATTTTGAGCCTTGTTAGTGGTATAAACTAGCGATTTCTTTCTACTTAGTCAATGCTCCCATTACTAGCATTATACGCTAAACAGTTTTTAGAGATAAAACGCTTTACATTCGATTATCATGAAAACAAATCTCATAGAACGATTGACTAGGTACCGATGTTTTATTAGACCAAAGGTTCATTGTTCGCCGGAGTTCTCCTTTAAATGTCCTTGAACCCAGGCTATAATGTCTAAAATAAGACAAATAGCAAGACTTAGCAAGCCCCACTCAATATCCAGCATCTCTCGATGCCAACAGCCATTAAAATGCAATGTTGCAGTTCTGCTACTGCATTGTCAAAACTCCATTATCAGACTAAATATTCTGCATGTTTTGACACAGGCTAAAAGGAGAGCAGACGAACAATGGCAAGAAGCAATAAATGCGACAAACAATGCCGAAACAAAAGCACTTAATTACTGATTTTTATTTAAAAGCCTCTTAGTTAAGGTATTATCCACTTTGTCCCCACAGCCTTCTAGATTAAATGAATGCACGACGTGGCGATAGGAAACTGCTCCACTGTGGTCTGCTGGCGGGCCGTGAAGAAGCACTTAGGGGCTTCTCAAATTCCACATCTAAAATGCAAACCATTTAAATCAACTGCAACAAGGTTAATCTGTAACTGCTCCAGTTACAGCATATGGAACTGCTTCGGATTTTGGCAGCTGTATTAGAGATGCGTTATTCATTATATAGAAATCGCATATTGGAACCACACAAGGCTAGTTAGGTTAACGTTCCCCAAGGAGCGAAGCACGTGACCGCTTATGGAAGCAACAGAACGTGCTGTACAAAGGATGCCGTGTGAATCCAGCTAAATGGAACGTCTGCAAATCGTGGACGCTCTTTGCATGCCTATGCACAGCCGCACAGGTGTCTAATTGCTGACAAGAGGCTAGGTCCTTCAAATGTGTGCCAGCTCGCCCATTTGAGAGAGGGAAAGCACAGGTGTTCTTCCACAAGCACAGCTCATGCTCTGACCAGAACAACTCGATTTGATATTGCGGGATCTGTGATGTTACTCAGGCAAATGTATTTGCATATGACTGCCTCCAGAGCAAGACATTGACGAGTAGATATACATAATCCCACCAAGTCCCAGCTACTGGTATTCAGTTGCTTAGCGGTGGACAGTCACGTACACTGGATGCGAGTGTTGCGTCAAAAGCAAATATAACCAATTATAATCACTGAGGCTCTGCACGTTCAGATTCTGACAGACTCCAAGGACTTGAGTCTGTCGACAACAGGACAAATGGAAGAGTGAAAGAGCATTCTCTTTAAAACGTCCAGTTTAAACAGCTCTTTTTGCGTTTCTGTAACTGTACGTTCACACCGCCGCCGACTTGAGCTTCCAAAGCGGCCGGAAGTCATTCATTTTCAATGGAAGCTGGCTTTTCTCAGCTGCAAGGAGCGTCAAATCCATCGGCGTCACGTTTTGGGCGTTTTGAGCGTCAATCGGAAAGTTGAAAGAATCTCGACTTTATGGTAATGAGCTGTGACGTGGTTCAGCAGCAACCAATCGGAATATAGACGTCATTCACGCTGGCTGATTATGGAGAAACATTCGTTCCTACCTAAACATTAGCTCTGAAAAACTAATCATCACCGCTGCTATGTTTCCTACTGGTTTCGTATCATTTATGACATGACGTTGTTTGCTTATAGGGACTGCATGAGCGCAACTTTTATTTGAAATATTTACGAACGCTCGTTTTAAAGCGGGAATGCAATTAATCAGCCCATTTTCATCCCAAGGCGTCATCTAACTGACACCTTGGGAAGCATTTTGGCCATGCTTCAATATCCGACACTTTAGGCACCCTTTAGCGTCAGTTAGATGACGCCTAGATCGCGTTTAATCCTAACCCTACCCGCATCATCTAACTGACGCTAAAGGTAAAGCGCAGTTAGATGACGCCCTAGGATCGCGTCATGTAACTGACGCTTAAGGGTGCCTAAAGCGTCGGATGTTGAAGCATGGTCAAAATTGTCAGTTAGATGACGCCTTGGGATGAGAATGCGTGGAATTTGCTCACGGTGACAACGATTTGACCGCAATAATAATAATAATAGCGAACTATTTTTTTTCCGACCAAATGTGACCAAAACGGTTATAAAAATGCTATCATTAAAAAAAAAGGTTTCTTCAATGCATTTCTTGATTTTTTTGTTTATTACATTCCATGTTGTGACACTTCTATTTTCCCTGCAACGTTAGAGCGTTCAAAGCATCTAAAGAGTCAACAAGCTTCTCAAGTCGATGGCGGTGTGAACGTACAGAGACACATCTGAAACTGTTATTAACACTATCTTTCGGACCTTGAACCATCCGGTTCCCATTGAAGTCCATTATATGGAGAAAAATCCTGGAATGCTTTCATCAAAAACCTACATTTCTTTTCGACTGAGGAAAGAAAGACATGGACATCTTGGATGACATGGGGGTGAGTAAATTATCAGCAAAAGTTTTTTCAAAAGTGAACTAATCCTTTAATGTAGTAAATGATTTAATAATGCATTGTTGGTGAATGACGCTTTTATATGGAGAATGTTTTCAACTACTCACGTGCAATAGCAAGTAGGCCTTATCTACAGGTTGATGTAATACAACAAAGGTTAATGCCAAAACAAGAACATGTTGACTTTCCAAGGATATGCTTTATATATCTTACTTTAAAAAGAAGATCCTAACCTTAGTTCAAGACCCAATTAGTAAACATCATGCACACACGGCTGGAGTCACCACTTTTACCCCAGAGATAGCTTAGTGTCCCCATAAAGAATGAGAAGGAATCTTTGTTCATTGACAACCTGCAGTGTCAAGCTTTAATAGGAAATCCAATAACAGGAAAAGTCCATAATTCCTTGCCAGGTTTAACAATACAGCAAAAAAAGAGTTAACGGCCCCCCTGGCTGGCTGGGGGCCATTAAAGACAGAGCTGTGAACTGAAGGAGGAACACCGGAAGTGGCTCTCAGTGGATTCATTTATCATTATCCATCAACCCCAAATTGCCACTTTTTCTATCCCTCTATTTCTTCCTGCCCTTCATCCCTTTCTTCACCAGCTCTTTAACTGTGCCTCTCTTGAACTTCACAAATGAATAATTAAGGAAAACGGCTTGTGATTACACAACAATTATTCCCAGCTAGTTAAAAATTGAAAGATCTCCTCATGAAACATTAAGAAGCCGGAGTTCTCATTTGCGAGGAGCCCCAGGGAAAGAAGCATCCAGAGGCCCCATTCAATGAGGACACCGGCCCAGTGCGCAGGCCAGTCACTGGAGAACTGAACTCCAACCTGAGGGCATCTACACACACTGATGAAAACACTGCAGCTAAAATATAATGATGATGGCAGAAAGCTCTGCAGATTCACAAAGAACCGTGACCACACTTCACTGCTGTTGCTACTCGGAGTTGGGTAAGATGTTTTTGAAAGAAGTCACTTATGCTCACCACTAATGCAATTATTTGATAAAAAAATACAGTAAAAATAGTAATATTGTAAAATATTATTACAATTTAAAATAACTTTTCTATTTGAATATATGGTTACACTTTATTTCGATAGTCACTTTAGACGTTCTACTATTTGTAAGTAACTTTTCAACTGTGTCAACTGTCAGTACTGTCAGTAGACTGCTAGGTTATGGTTAGGTGTTAGGCTTTGGTTTAAGAGAATAAGTTTACTTATAGTAAGTTGAATGTCTGTTGGGGGACCAACAAAATAAACTGTTAGCAGATATTAAGCTGACGGTCTACTAGTTAGTTGACATGTAGTTGAAAAGTTACTTATAGTTAGTAGAATGTCAATAAAGTGTTACCGAATATATTTTAAAATGTCATTTATTCATGTAAAGGCAAATCTAAAGTGAAACAAGTGATATAAAAAAAACATGCTTATTAACAAATCGGTTGAGTAGACCAACTGATGCAAATAAATCATTAACGTTATAACCTATATTAGCATTTCAGTTCGTTGACCAAAACTAATTGTATATACTGTATGCATGTAAAAAACTGCAGTGGTCCAAATCCTATATTGATACATATGTATATTAAATATTTATTGATTTAATATGATTTTATGATCAATGCTGGAAACGTTAAGCGGTTTAGACATAGTGTGGGACATCCCTCATGTTACTCCCTTGGTTTAGTTGTCAATGTTTTTGCCTGAGGTAAGAGTGAACATAAGATATACTTGAATTATCAACTGAATATCATAAAATACTGCAGAAATGAACTCTCAAATTAAAAAAATTATAAAAAAATAAAAAAATCGCTCAACCTCGCTGCACATCCAAACACTTTCATTACCGTACATGATGAAACAGCATTAGCTGAGGGGCGCTGTCTAAAAGTTTCCTCCCAAAAAAGCAAATGCACAGACCAATCCAACATGCAGAAGTTCCTTTGAATATAGCTTAATTAGTTTCATCAGACATTTCTCCTGAATTTCCCATGTGCCCCCCACCCCTGGTCTGCTACGAAGCGGCACCATGTACAAGAAACCGAGCGGCCTGCAGAGAACTAGCATAAACACACCATCAAAGCAGCCATTGAACTTCCTTATGAGGGAAGTCCCACCCCTTTTTCTTCTTTAAACAACAGCCAGACATTAGCCAAGCTTGAGATATTCACCAATTAGCCTGCTGTCTTGACAGCTGAGGACTGTGGGTTCTTTTGGGCTGCTACAGGCCTGCCTGTTTGAAGCTTCCTAAAACAGGGCTGAACAAAGCTCACCATCAGATCTCTCCACATAAGAAGAAACGTCTCTGGCCAAGGATCTACCATTTTAACAGTCACTGTCACAGGATTTCGAAATCATCTTAGGCTTGTGGGACCAGACATCAACAAAGCCACTTTCATATAGTCGCTTGTCACTGCGGTGCCAAGAAAACTTCATGGCTCATATCTCATAGTTGCAGCTCTATTTGTGGATCAAAAATATAACGTAACTTACATTTTAAACACAATATTGTACGTTACTTTGCTTGGAACTATTTTTGACAATAAATTAAAAAATAGACAGAACAAATCAGACGAATGAATGATTAAGTGACTCAAAGACAGCCACTTGTTGATTCTGTGTTTTTGAATGAATCAGCTGAGTGAACGCTTCAAATGACTCGCTAAAAACAAAATCTGGTGAAAGGGTCGCTGAAAAATCCCTACCACTAATGAACAGATTAACAGTCTGTTCATCTTTAATGTGCAAATAAAAACAAATATAAAATACATGTTTGTGTATGTGTACATAAATGTCAAAAATCATTATGTACACACACACACACAATACATTCATGTAGTTATGCAGAAGCAAAAACAGCTAGGAAAAACTATTTAGTTATCTGCATGCTGAGAAAAAAAAACAAGCTTGATGCAGGCAAAAAAAGCAACCACAAATTATGACAAACAGCTTATCAAATGCCGCAGCCACACTGCTTACACTATAAGTAAACTCAAGTGCCTCATTATCCACTACATTTTAGCAATGCAAAAATGTGCTGAATTTCCAAGGCCATTCATCTGTCCCAACTACCTGTTCCTGACTCAGCTCCACCTTTATAACACCAGGGAACACTGATCGCCTAAGTACAAGTGGGTATACATCCGTTTAGCACTACAAGACAGTACTTAAACATTCACTTTTCTGTGAGGGAACTTATAATTATGTATATCTTTAAGCATCCAATTAAAATGCTAATGAACATTTGCTGAAGACTGCTTTCCTTAGGGAAGCGAGTAGAACAGCCTGTTTTATGCCCACATATTTGGGTGAAACTCTTACCGCATGGCCATTCGGAGCCTAGCGACAACGCAAATCTTTAGCCCACCTTAAGCTTTGACTTGTTTAAAACATAATTCTTTGAGTCAAACTACATTAGTTTGAAATGAAAATCTATCTCATGCTTTGAGTTATTCTAAATAATGAACAGTGTTGGAGAAGCTACTTTGAAATCGTAGCATGCTAAGCTAAAAGCTAATCATCCTTTAGTCAAAATACAAGCTACTGTTTTGTAGCAAACTTCAGTGAAGCTACGTATGCAGAACTTAGCCTATTTTATAAAGAACTATAACAAATATATACAATAATATAATTTAATCATTTGTACTTGCACAAAAACATTAAGGAAAGAGGTTTGAAAAGTTAGTTGTACTAAATACAACAACAACAAAAATATATATTTACATAACCAAGTTAAAAATATAGTACAGGGACTAAGGGACAACAGTGGCCGATGACGGTGCTGTGTGGTGTTCTGAGAATATCAGCTCAAATGGACAGTTCATCCGAATCAGATGTTAAACACACGGAGGTTTTTGAGTTCATTTTGACCAATTATCGCGCGCAAACTCGACAATCGACTTCTGTGGACTAATGTGAGCTGGCTGAATTAACATCATTTTTATTAATATCTTTCACATCTACTGCAGTCAGGTTGACCGTGATCACTCTTAATAACACGACTCACATGGCTGTGCACTCGTAAGGACAAATCAAGGATGTTAAGAGGCTAAAAGCAGGTTTAGAACATGCCCCATTGAAGTCAACAGGGTGCGAATTTTAAAAAGACGATAACACGGTGTAGGCAACACCGATTTTTGTCGTTTTTGTCTGTATAATGACAGCACTCCAAATGTACAAAAAAAACGAGCTAAATGTTAAAATTGACCGGCTTTCTCCTTTAAGATGAGTTGATTCATTCAAATTAATCAACCTTTCCTGTGCTACAAATGAGAAAGAGGACCTTTAGGCTGAACCAATTCTGTAGAATGAATCAAACATTCCGACACTATTTGGTGAGAGAGGGGACCATTTAAAACAAACTGATTCACTAGAATGAATCAATCTTTCCTGTGCTACAAGTGAGAAAGTAGAATTTTACGATGAACTGATTCACTAGAATGAATCAAAAGCCACTTTTCCACTGTTAAGCCGAGCCGTTTTCATTGCTTAACCTTTCCATTCTTTGCCGACCTGGCCCCGTCGGAACAGGTACGGTTTCAAAATGTCCAACACTATTTATCAGCACAGTTTATGACAGATATATTTACAAATAACAAACTACACCGTTAACTGGTAGAATAGTAAATAGTATTGGAAAATGTACCAAGTTTAGCCGACTCAAGTTTTGTAACTGTTGATAACTGCAATTCCCTCGTCTGTGAATTTCTACTGGGGTGAAAAAACCCGCCGTAGTTGGCATCCATCAATGTTCCAAATCTTTTTTGTTGTTGTATGGATGTACTAAGATGTAACAAGCATTCAAGCCATGCGAAAGTCAACACATTCCCAGGACGACCCTGGCAGAAGCTCAGATGGAGTGGTTTGCCCGAGGAGGCTTATGGGACTCCTCGGTCGGCCTTCTTTTCATTAGGGTCCTGTCTTTGATACTGCGGCGATTATGAAGGCTCTGCCCCTTCATCGCTCTGTTCTATTTCTAGGACACTGACAGTGGAGGGGAGCCAGATTCTCCAGGGTTCTTCTCATCTATCTTTAACTGCCATACAGTAAATAAATAAAAGGGTCTGAGGGGCTCCTGTTTTGTTTCAGAGCAAAGAAACGATGGCAGATGGGAACGAGGCCTGCGGGCGATTGAAAACAGTGCCATTTTCTCCTTCTTAAGCCCTGCACATGGAGATAGAAAAGAAGCTGATCTGAATGCCGCATTTTTCTTGTTTTGTACAAATGTACATCTGGTTTTGAGAAGCTTTTTGCAGTGATGTACTGTAAACATGACATGTCTAGTTTAATACATATATTCTTGGCAGCATGCTATCAATGTTGGCTAGCTGACCGGTACTTCTGGGTATAAATCCCTCCTGTTTGTATTCTATTGAATAAAACATGGATTATGCATTTGTTTGGCCACTATGACACATTCATTGATTTTAAAATATGATATAATGGGATGTCAATCTTTAATAGGCTGTTAGATATACAGTAGATGGTCATTAAACTGCATTAAGATGGCTGCCAAAACAATATGAATGCCTCATAAGTAAGCAAAATAATTATATATATATATATATACACACACACACACACACACACTTTAACTGTGTTTATTTCATATATAGTAAAGGCGAATTTAATTTTTTTTTAATACAGTAAACAACAATATTGTGAAATATTATTACAATTTAAAGTAACTGTTTTCTAATTTTACATATTTTAAAATGTAATTTATTCCTGTGATGGCAAAGCTGAATTTTCAGCATCATTATTTCAGTTTCACATGATCCTTCAGAAATAATTCTAATATGCTCAGTTATCAAATGTTGAAAACAAATGTTTTTGTTACTGAAAATTTTAGTAGAAACTGAGCTTTTTTTGTTACGGATTCTTTTAATAGGATAGAAATATTAAGTATTAAAGACATTTTTCAAATAACATGCATTCTAAAAAATGGAGGGTTGATTTGACCGAAATTTGGGTGAAAGATGGACAAACCCAACCATTGTGTTAAAAAAAATGTAATCAAAAAATATTTTAGCAGCTGGGCTTGTCCATAATTGACCTAAATTTGGGTTGAACCAACCCTGCATTTTTTAGTGTGTATGTAAACTGGTGAAATCCTTGTGGTTATTTATACTTTCATCAGAATAGAGGACTACATCAGCTCTGGTTCCATGGCTGAGAGCCAGTCAGGAGTGATATACTTTGTTTCACTGGTGTGAGCTAATCGCCCTTCGGCGCTACACAGGTAATGGTGCACGAAGGAAAGGAAAAACCCCTGTGACAGACGTTTGGGAAGGTGGATGTGGGGAAAAGGGGAAGAGAGTGCACCTAGCACCAGGAAGCTGAAGGGAAAGTGTCAGGGTGATAGAGGCCAGAAAAGACTGCAGGCGATCGAAGCGGACAAGGTGGAGGTGCTCGGGCTGAAAGCGGTTGGTTAGCCACAGAGGAGATGGGAGAGAGTCCTGGTGTGTGTGTCAGAGTTTAATACGATGTCTGTCAGGCCCCGCCCCTGATCTGGCAGCTTCAGTTCTTTGGCTGACACGTGGAGGCCGGTTCTGGGAGCGCACTTGCCTGCTCTCATGCGGCGGGGGTCATGGGAGGTAGAGGTAGACACCGCGGAAAAATGGACAGTGACAAATGACAGTGCAGTTCAGGCCATCACTGGCAACTCCAATCAACTGTGGAGAGAGTGAGATCCTGACCCTGTAAGCCAGCTAAGTGGCAGGTAGAGATGGTAGAGGATTGAATGTTGTGTATTATTGATCTTGATTTTTAAGTAGTGCGGCACAATTAGTCCCATGATACACTCATCAAAGCCAGAATGTAAAGTAAAAACAAGCAACCACTGATCAAAAAATGAAGTATTGGTATCCAGGTCCATGTCATAGCATTGCTTTTTGCACCCTAATAATCCAACCTGTGACAAACCTATGCAAATGTAATTGCCAATAGTTTTAATGACTAACTATATAAAGTAAAAAACTTCAGAATGTCTTTAGTGACCATGCTGTAGAGAGAAATAGTGCAAAGTGTAAAGGATCATCTGAATCAAAAGAAAAGCCAAGCAAATCACACTCAGTGTTCTGGAAAAATCCCAAACATTGTCTTTACTTTATACTTCATAATGCTAATATCATTATGTTGTCCTGGTTCAAAGTTAAGCATCACCTAAAGCTTCCTGGGCAAAGAATGAGATTGTATTTAGATACAAGGCCACTGCTAAGAGGTAAAAAAAAAAAAAAAATGTTATTCCATTCGCCCTTTTGGCAGGGAATCTATCGTTGAAGGACGACAAGCAGCGGATGCTTAATAGAATCATTTGTTCTCGTGTCCTGTTCTTTTTGTTTTAAAAGCCTCTTTTTCCTCTATTCTTCTTCCGATGTTATATCACCAGATGAATCTCTGCATTCCCTAAAGGGAAGGTGCTGAACTCTGAAATAGCACAGCCAGTTTCTTTACATCAGATAAAAATGGACACAAGTAAAATATGAATGTGGTTCCAAGCCCACCAAGAATCACAAACAAATGGATGAGACCTGTAGTCTTTGTAGTCTCCACTGTGCAACCATAAATCAAGTAGTTTTCATGTGCTTGCGCAAAATGCAAGTAGGTTTATAAAGAAAGAAAGCAAAGGAAATTTAAGAAGAGGGGAATGTGGAAAAAAGGCAAAACCTGATAAAAAGCAAGTTACTAGGAAGGAAAAATAAAGTTGTAAGGAAAGGAAATTGAAATAAAATGTGAAAATGGAAGGAAGGAAGGAAGGAAGGAAGGAAGGAAGGAAGGAAGGAAGGAAGGAAGGAAGGAAGGAAGGAAGGGAGGAAGGAAGGAAGGGAGGAAGGAAGGAAGAAATGAAGGAAGGAAGGAAGGAAGGCAGGAAGAGAAGGAACAATAAATTAGGAAGCATGTTAGCAAATAAATCCGGGAAGGTAAAAAAGGGAAGGATGAAAGAAAGAAAAAGGAATGAAAGAAGACGACAAAAAACATAGGCAAACAGAAAGTATGTTCCAAGTAGGAAGGAAGGAAAAACAAAGAAAGTAGTAAAGTAGGAGCAAGAAAGGAAACTAATGAAAGAAGGAAGGAAGGAAGGAAGGAAGGAAGGAAGGAAGGAAGGAAGGAAGGAAGGAGGGAAGGAAGGAAGGAAGGAAGGAAGGAAGGAAGGAAGGAAGGAAGGAAGGAAGGAAGGAAGGAAGGAAGGACCTTACCAAATAAAATTGGTCTGTTAAAAAAAAGGAAAAAATGAACAAAGAAAGGGAAGACAAAAAGTAATTTCCAAGTAGAAAGGAAGGAAAAAGTATGAGGAAAGGTAAAGTAGGAGGAAGAAAGGGAAGAAGGGAGGAAGAGATGTAAGGGGAAAGGGGGGGATATAGAAAAAAATGGAAGAGGAAGGAAGGCAGACACACAGAAAGTAGGAAGACAGAAGCTAAAGAGAAAACCTAGAGAAAGACATTTGTTTGACGGTGCGACAATAAAATGGGTCATTTCCAGCTACAAAGGCAGAAACATAAAAAAATGCTTTATATGGGAGATTTCACAGTAAAGCAAACTCAGCAGACTACACCTGCTGAGGTCAGAATCAAATCACTTCGCTGAAGCAGCGAGGCCAGAACTGAGGAAAGCTGAAGTGTGTGTGTGTGTGTGTGTGTGTGTCTGTATGTGTGTCCACTGCAGGTTGGCCATCTATAATCGATCAACAACCTTGTCAATGAGAACAAATGAGGTCGCACATGGGTCCTCTTTCCTCATCTCCTCTTCATTATGCTGTTCAAAAAGATCGGTAATTATAACCCGAAACCTCAACACAGAAATAAATCAAGCGTGCTTGTGCGTTATATGTAAAAATACAGAATGAACAATATCCAACTGGTGTCACACTAGCCTTGCTGGAGTTTAATCAGGGTCCTGCTAGCACACCATCTCTCATTAGATGCACTGGGGCATTATAGATGTGGGAATGGAAACTATGAAACAACCGGGACGATTTCTATGGGTTAATCTCTGTAACAACAAAAGCTTGAGATGAAGGTAGTTGGTTTGCTTTGCATCTCAGTGCTGCTAGCATAAATGCTAACATGTTTTAAAAGGGACCAAACAACAAATAGCACCTCATTGCAGCTACACAAGATCCAGGGGGCCGAGTCGGATCCAGATCTGAGGGGTGGAGTTGGGTAGGTTTAGGGGTGGGTTTAGGGATCAGGGGGTGGAGCTAGGTATGTTTAGGGATCAGGGGTGGAGCTAGGTATGTTTAGGGGTGGATTTAGGGATCAGGGGGTGGAGCTAGGTATGTTTAGGGGTGGGTTTAGAGATCAGGGGGTGGAGCTAGGTATGTTTAGGGGTGGGTTTAGGGATCAGGCATGGAGCTAGGTATGTTTAGGGGTGGGTTTAGGGATCAGGGGTGGAGCTAGGTATGTTTAGGGGTGGATTTGGGGTTCAGAGGGAGGAGCTGGGTAGGTTTAGGGGTGGGTTTAGGGATCAGGGGGTGGAGCTAGGTATGTTTAGGGATCAGGGGGTGGAGCTGGGTAGATTTAGGGGTGGGTATAGGGATCAGGGGGTGGAGCTAGGTATGTTTAGGGGTGGGTTTAGGGATCAGAGGGTGGAGCTAGCTATGTTTAGGGGTGGGTTTAGGCATCAGGGGGTGGAGCTGGGTAGATTTAGGGGTGGATTTAGGGATCAAAGGGTGGAGCTAGCTATGTTTAGCGGTGGGTTTAGGGATCAGGGGGTGGAGCTAGGTATGTTTAGGGGTGGGTTTAGGGATCAGGGGTGGAGCTAGGTATGTTTAGGGGTGGGTTTAGGGATCAGAGGGTGGAGCTAGCTATGTTTAGGGGTGGGTTTAGGGATCAGAGGGTGGAGCTAGCTATGTTTAGGGGTGGGTTTAGGGATCAGGGGGTGGAGCTGGGTAGGTTTAGGTATATGTAAGGTGGGAGGAGTTGTATCTGGTCGTGAATGTTGGAGGAGTTGTATCTGGTCGTGGACTCCTCCCCGTGGATTTCATGTTGAACTATGAACTATTTCTCGGCAGTGGAACAGAACCCAGTAGGATCATCATCCTCATCATAAGATTATAAAATCTATCATCTATCTATCTATCTATCTATCTATCTATCTATCTATCTATCTATCTATCTATCTATCTATCTATCTATCTATCTATCTATCTATCTATCTATCTATCTATCTATCTATCTATCTATCTATCTATCTATCTATCTGCATGCTCTCATTACCATTATTGCTGCACAATAATTAAGCATCTCAAGGATGAACTTCCAAATCATTCATTACAAGAGATAATAATCCACGGCTCATGAATTCATGTCTTACACTCATAAAAGAGGTCTTTTGGGGTTAAGTAAATCATTCTTTACTGCGAAGTGGAACTCCATCCGTTTCAAACACACTTTTAATTGACTGGCACACCACGGAAGTCTTCGAGATAAAAACATCACAGAAGAGTTAAAAAAAGTGACAAAAACAATCAGATATAAGTAAATCACAGGAAGTGTAACCTGGAGCAAAGCAGTTGAGCCCCATATCCACGGAAATGAAGTCTGGGAGTGGAGAAGTACTACGGCTGTCTATTTTATTGAACCAGAAGGATGAATGCAGGCACTGGAGCTACAGATCTCTCATACACACACACAAATATATTTTACACACATATTCTCTCTCAGATGTAAGGACTTTAAAGAGAGAGAAAAAAAAAGCTTTTTCCATTTGTGTGAGAGCCCTGCTGTCAGATTTAAGATGGTAATAATGGGATCTCACTGCGAGCCCTCAGAGAAAGTTTAACTCAGACGTAAGATGCAGGCTGGAATAAGAATCAGGAGACTTTAAACACCCTGCGGTCCTGCTACAGAGAGCCAGGTGGAGCTAGGTAGCACTTGCGGATGAACAAAGACTGGACCAAGATCTCTTCAGATATCTCTCTCTTTCCCTCTCCACCAGGAAGCATTTGAGGAAACAACATAGAAAGTTATGCACCTCCAAAATGGACACAAAAAGCGCTATCTGCCTGAACAGCTTGATCTACAAGTACTTCAGAAAAATACTAATGTTTTTTAAAGGACTTTTGTGCGTCCCCTGGACCAAATCTTTCTCTCACCACAGGAGTAGATTAAGATTATTTACGCCTCAGTTCATATGAACAACTCTCATTCATTGCACTGGATGAGAACCAAAAGAATAATCTAAAGTCTCAATACCAGAGCACAAACAGCTTTTTCCACAGCTCTCAGCGGAGACAGTCGGACAGAAAGGACTACTGTTTGATTTTGAATAAAGGAATAATAAAATCACTGAATAGAGCGACAGAAGGCCACATTTTATCCCCAGGAGTTTACGGCTCTGAGGTCAGACTTGAGGGCCAAAGTAGAAACAAGGCCAAGAAATGAAGTCTGATACTATAGCAGCATTTAGCAGAATGCTGGAACTGGGGGAAAACTGCCCTCGAGACACTAACAATTTCAAAAAGTGAAACGCATTTATTCAACGACTACAACAAAATCAACAAATAAATATCAATATTTATCAAAAAAAAAAAAATCTTAAGGATAAAAAAATAAATCTCTGCTAATGCTGTAAACTATTTATAGGGAGTCCTTATACAGTATAAACATATAATATCTATAATATTAAAGGTTACAATTAACAACAGAGCCTAATTGATTAAATCCATTTGTTATTTATTCTTTACATATAACAAATCAACACTCGCATAAAAAAAATTATGAATTAACTTCTCAATCTAAAACTATGTTTCTACTCCAATTTATAGTTAAAATATATTCATTTACACAGTAGCCATCATAACTAGTTTTCATAACAGATTTATTTAAACATACATTAATCAAAACAGGTTAAGTAAAATATACTGAAAAATATATTGGCTAAGAATATTCACAACCTGTTTTATTGACGTCTTTTCGCAGTTAAAATTTGTTGAGTGATTGCATGATACGTTTAAGTAAGTGTATCTTTCAACATACAATCAGATGTTCTTTCATGTTTATTCATTAAAGAGGAAGAGATGATCACGTTCACTCGCGCTCCACACTGACGCATCAACAGAGGCGATCTGGTAGGATCGGTTCGGACCTCCAGGGCACTCAAGGCACTCACCCAAGCCAGAGAGGGTGCACTCTGGCTGGGGAAGAGGATTCAATCTCTGCTGTGGTGGAGCTCTGAAAAACACGAAAACCTCCAGGAAAAGGCGGCCCGATTTCTCTGAAAAGTGCATCCCAGGCAGGGTGCGGGTCTCCTGGGCAAGAATGAAGCCCAATGCCCACGTTGAAACGGAGCCAGAGGCGATCTGGTAGGATCTGTCACGCCATATCGAAGTGCGTCAAAACGGCCTTTAATGTTTGAATTTTGTGATAAAAATGGACGGACTTTGAGAAATGAGACTTCGCTTCTTATCAAAAGTAAGAGAAAACAGAGTTTATTGGGATTATTGATGGTTAATAGTGGTAAATGGGCTGCAATGGGCTATTCATCAGTCCATATATGCGTAATGAACCGAAAGACAGAAAAATAAAAACTCAGTCATGATTGTTACACAACAATTAAGTAACTAAAGGATATAAAAACAGATCTGATGCCAATTATTCAGCTAATATTCACAAGATCCCAATAATAAGCCACCCATGTCTCATGAATTTACCCCTTTTCTTTCTTTTTAGAGTCTGAATAATGGGGTACAAGCAAACCAAAGCACAACAATCATCTTCCTGTAATTTGCTGGAGACCTAAAAAGCCGGAACAAGTCGAATCGAGCCGGAACAGGCTGTCGGACTTCTTCCAGCACCATCCAGGGCTCTCCTCCCTCCTCCATTCTCTTTCTTAATTCCATATCCGTTTAAGTTATCGGCTTAATCTCCAATTAATTAGCTTGGTTAAAAAAGGATTGAGAGTTCTCGCTTTCTGTCAACAAGAGTGGGGGGTAGCAGACGGAAGAGGGTGGGAGGGTATAAAGGGATTGGTGGAGAGAAGAGACAAGGGTAGCGGTTGTAAAACACGGTAGAAAGAGAGGAGGGGGAAAAAAAAGAATGTCCCCGTGGGAACCAAAGTGCAACGGAGAAAGTCAATGAACGTGGCATTGTGCCAAGGCAAGAGTCAGCCAACACGGCACGCATTCATTTAGAGCTCTGTCTGCGCCGTAGCAGGGACTTATGGGTACTCTGACACCGCTACCACCAGACAGAGCCAATGATTAGATTCCAGTTGATGTTGAATGAAAAATATAACATGGCAAGAGGCTCCAGGGAGTGAAAGCATCACATTAATTATCCCTTTGATACGCAAGCATTTGAGTTGGTTGTATCGTAATTGGTGTTGCACGGTTCCACACGAGCCTACATGTCACATGCAGTGTTCATTGCGAAGCCATTATATGACGTCTGGATGACTCATATTTACAATGAGTGGGGCGTCAAGGGGGAAAATGTGAAATTTCTGCTTTTAATGTCAGAGCTGGGATGCATAACAGGGCTGTTTCCCACTACACTGGCTAAAAAAGCAGCCAAAATGCATCATGGGTAGCCAAACCGATCACGCTTTGGAGGATTCTGAGAGGAGAGAGGAAAACAATAACACTGCCAAACCCATTGGACAATCAGGAAAGCATGACCGAGCCTAGCATCCCACCATCCCAGCACGTAACCAAGGCGATGGCTAACTACAGCGTCCTCTAACTACCCGCCAGCAACGCAGGCTTTGGAACTCAGACAAACCCAAGGGTCCATCCAGCACAGTGACATATGAATCCTATTTAGGGACTAAAAGCGTGGCTGAAACTCCATCAGGCTCATTATTTCTCGAAATTGGTAAACACGACACCCATTTTGAAACAGCTAAAAATGTATATACACGTTCAAACTCCCACAACTAAACATTTGCAAAACACAACCTGACATTGCCTAGCTAAACACACTTAAAATGTCAAATAGACGCTCAACTCAACAGTTTGAGACAGAACAAAGTGCTAAAATAGAAAGCACAATAATTAGCATAGCATTTTTCTACCCACAAGTTGTTGGTACAAAAAAAATTATCAGTTGATGTCACACTTATACACTAATGAAGCAACATGCCAAGTTTCCCGCTGAATAGTTTACACTGGCTTACCTTTCATGCCAAACTTTGAACGTCTGCCATATTTGTTGATTAGCACAAACATAACGACGAGGAGAACGCAGGCAAAGCCAGCCAAGCCAACCGCAATCGACACCTAAAAAAAGCAGCAAACACAACATTTCATTTATTTGAAGAACCAAATTATGAAATGAGAGCAAGATTTCAGCACAGTCAGGTTAACGCTTAGCTTAGCTTTAGCATTTTTGGAACATAAAACTAGCATGTTGCTTACTGTTTACTGCCTACTAAATAAAATACAATTATACTACTCAATATGGAAGGATAAAACTGTATTGTTGTCACGTGTGGTCTCATAACGCTGCATGTTAAATTTACACAGTACATTAACTTTCAAAACTTTTAACTTGACAGTCAGATCAAAATAATGGGTAGCATTTACTAACTGTGTGTGAAATCTGTATGAATGTTTTCATTAACAAATCCTGACAACGTTCATTCTAAATTTATGAACACAAATTTAGGAACAACAAACAACATGTACAAAAATCGCATATTATAATCGTGTGAAGATGAAATTATAAAGGAAAACCCTTACATGGAGACAGGTTGTCCGTGATTTATGCAAATGACTAACCTTGCACACACAGTTGCTCATTTATTAGAATACTCCAAATTAGATAAGAATGAAGTTAAGAACAAATTTTTTATAAGTTCTCCTGTGCGTACCAATACTAGATCCACACAATTATTAGTGAATGAGACGCATTGAGTCTCGTAAAAGATATTAAAACTGTAGATAGTAAGTTGTTTCCGGCTCATTAATCACACTGAAAGGTCAAGTCAAGTGCAATGCATAAACAGTATGCTTAGTTGCACATTTTGCCAAGCAGGTCATCTTGGTATTCTACATGTAAACACAGGGCAAATTTGCATGCTGTTTACATTCTACATACTATTAGCATGTTAGCTATGACAAGCTTCATTCTCAAAACATGTCTTTAGCATGCTTGATTCTCAAAACATGCGTCAATACAATTTAACTTTTTAAGTATGTTTTAAAAGCTTTTTACGAAACTAGAGTCCAGGAATGGCAACTAGCAACCTAAAACGTGTCAAATAAATATTTCTGTCTAATCTCGAGTGTCTCGCAAAAGGGGAAAAATATCAATTTTACAGCAAACCTATGAAGCGTGTCTCGACTTGTTTATTTGATTTATATTGATGTTGTATCATGAGAGGTTTATATAATTGGAGTCATAAGTTGCATATGGCAGCAGTAGCTTTGATAAATTCCATGAAAAGGGAAGGGGCAAAGCATATAAAAGAAAAAAAAATGATACTAATAATTCATGTTAGGTATTCTAGGAGAGTGATAGCAATTAACTTGCCGCTAAGATACACTTTCTTTTGGGAAATACAAAGCGTACAACTTAATATAATGTCTAAATGCTCCTGATAAACACAAAATATAGACAACAAACGATAAATCAAAGCAGTCAAAGTGGTGGAATAAAGCTATTTGAAGCAGAAAGGCTTTCCCCCATAATTAGGAAATCCAAACAATCGAGGACCAAGCTTATTCTCTGTGCCGTCGCCCAAGTCCCTATTAAAATCTTCAGATGAGAAAATAATCTCTATCCAGTCAATTACAGCACAGAGAAGAACGACTTTTTAAAAGAAGCTGTAAAACACGCAAGCCACAAGGGAATCTGAAACTGTGAGAAGGAAAACAAAAATGGTTTAGAATGGGGTTTGTTTTCAACACCTTTACCATGTGTTCTTGGGAAACCTCATTATACTTCATATAGGTGCTTTCGATCTCAGGAGAGAAAACAACACTCACGCCAAACGTGTCCTCTTCAGGCCGATGCGTCATGGTTGGAATAGCGGTCGGCGTAGGACTCACTAGGAAACAAACAAGAGCTTAGTGGTGTTCAGAAAAAAGCAAAAAAACATTTCTGAAACTTTCTGGACAGAACTGTGAGCCCAAACAGATATTTGGGGGTAATTGACACAAACATGTCCAAAGTCTTATGTTAAAAAATTTGGCTCAATTATGTAAATTTTTACGTTATAATGTATATAGGTGTAAAACATATGGCCGTGTGTCCACCAAATTGTTTTCAATGGGAGCGCCACGTTTTTTAAACGCCATGAGCGTAACGAGGCACTGAGTGTTTTTTTTTTTCAAGCTGAAGCACCGAGCGGTTTACTGGTCGCCGAGTGTTGAAAATTTGAAAAATGTTCAACTTTGGATAAAACGCAGCGCTCATCACTGTCACTTTTTACCCAGCCGTCCAATCACAGTGGAGGAGGGGCGGGACTAAACCACAACGACCAACTGTCACAACATTCTTTCTGTACAACGACATCAACTAACAGAGTTAATCGAACAAAATGGATTAAAAATTATTTTTTTTTAGTATGAAACAAATTTTATGCGAAATCAGTTACAAGTAAACTGTGCTGCAGAGATTCTGTAACATAGCAACAAAACGTCTCAACGGAAAAAAAAAAAACGCTGCTCAAGCTCAAGCGCCCAAAGCACGGCGTCTTCAGCTGGCTAAAAACGCTTTGGTGGACACACGGCCTATCTTTTTTATTTATTTATTTTTTTTTTTTTCGTGTCAAAATGCTCTTTATCTTTATTTTTGAACAGTTTATGTATATGCATTATATAATTTACAAAATTATCAATGTTATGTCATTTTTAAACTAATTTTAAAATTCTTGATTGGTAACTTAATTGGTTTTGTCATTGCAGCCTTTAAAAGGTGAGGGATGCATTATATGTTCACTCGAGGTAATTATTTTAATTGTGCATTACAATAATTTCGGAAAGATTGTATTTAGGAATTGAACACTGTTTAAGTTACAAAAAGACAAAGTTAGACACAAAGAACTGTTAGGCATAATTCACTAAACGTGTCTTGGGGCAAATACTGTTTTATTAGACCCGTTTTTTTGCAAGGATATTGCCATTTCGACAGGGAGTCTGCTCCTATATTAATCTGCCAGTATTATTTATGAACTGTTGAACAAAAGCGTTAGGCTGTTCTTATTTATTTATTTATTTATTTATTATTTTTACCTCGAACGAGGACACGTGTGGAAAACCTGATTCTCTAAACCACAGCCATCTTCATTCCAACTTCGTTCAGAGCTCTGACAGTAACAATCTGTCATTTGTAGAGTTTCCATGCATCAACTTTATTAAATGTGGTGAATTAGGGTGGTATCCGTGTAAGATATGTTCTTGTGAAGGTAAGTGACTGTCCTCTGGACACTGTCCTTGATCCACATTAAATACATTTCTTGTGGAAAAGGATCTGATTTTTCCCACATACTGACAGATATCGGTCACTTTAAGCCAAAAATACAAAACAGGTCTAATAACAGCATGCCCAACTATGGCGGCCAGCCATTTGAGAATAAGGCCAAGGTAATTGTTTGGAGGATATTTGTTTGTTCAGTGCACAAACTAAATTGCTTCTTTCTAAATCATTCTTTGTTTTATGATAAACAAAACTAATGAATAAGTTACAAAAATTCATGTAGCATCCAATTAAAGGGAGAAACTCACCATAATCGGGGTAGTCTACTGAGAAAAGGAGAGAAAAAACAAAACAAAACACACATATAATTACCAGATATGAATATGTCGAGATCAGCTCTGAGGACTCATGTAAACACATTTTAAAATGATCAGCATGCATCCTTCAGTGCATTTCTTGTGCAGTTATGGTAATGTTCAAATTAGTCTTTCAGAATATAATATGGGACAATAATTACAATATTTATCATATTTATAATATTACATTAATGAGGAATCATGCATGAGGTCGTCATATAACCTGCATGTATATATATATATATATATATATATATATATATATATACACACACACACCAATGTTGCATTAATTTGATCAAAAATAAAGAAAAAAAACTGTTTAAAATTTTTTTAATTTAACATTTAAAATAGCTGATTTTTTTTTGTTTGTTTTTTAAATGTATTTTATTCCTGTGATGGCAATGCAAAATTTTCAGTATCGTTACTCTAAACAAGTCCAATTGGGGGGAGATCACTTGATAATCTTTAAATAATCTTTATCAATCTTTAATAATCACTTGAAATCTTTAAATTAATTGCATAACATATTAATATAATAATAATTAATAATTAACGTTTAATTAATTGTTTTGATATACAAAGAAATAGTCCAGAATCTTCAGTATTAGTATTATTAAATGTATGGTAACACTTTACAATAAGGTTCATTAGTTAACATTAGTAAATGCATTGACTAGCATGAACTAATGATGAGCAATGCATTGGTTACAGTGTTTATTAATCTTTGTTAATGTTAGTTAATACAAATACAGCTGTTCATTGTGCGTTCATGTTAGTTCACAGTCCATTAACTAATGTTAACTAATACAACCTTTGATTTTAATAACGTATTAGTAAATGTTGGAATTAATATTTACTAATATTAATAAATGCTGAAGAAGTATTGTTCACATATTGTACATGTTAACTAATGTTAACTAATGAACCTTATTGTAAAGCGTTTCCAAATGTATACATACATATAAAATCTTAAGACTGTTAATTTCCAGCTTTGAATGAAAGCAGACAGATATTTTTTCAGTAATACATCGTTCATTAATTTTAAACCTAACTCTACATATACAAACCTATTTTAAGCACAGATTGAACCTAGGTTTCCAAATACACTCTTATGCACACAAAAAATGTCTGTATCTATATTTATCTATAATCATGGTGGATTCTCACCTCAGGTGTTAATAAGTTATTCAGGCGGGGCCTTTAAAGGATATCCAGTCGGTTCTGTTTCTCAACACGACGTGTGCAATCTAACATCTCAAATCACAGTACCCAGGGCACACCAGTATACCAGAGAATTTGACTACTTTTGCACAAGTGGATGATGAGCATTTAAAGTAAGATTTGCTAATACACTATGCATTATATGTTGTTTCCTCAGCATCGTCTACTGATCTTTACGTATTTGACAGTTAAATAATGAAATAATTCGAAAATTTGCATATTACTCATTGGGGGGGAAAACCTGCAAACTGTGGATTTCCGGCTGACATAGACTTGAAATGTGTGATTTAACTGAGTGCAAGTCAGTCACGTACCATCAAAAGGTGGTTGGAGGAAGTGGGCGTACACAGTTTTGACAGCCACGCCCAGGAAGTTGCTGGCCTCCAGCGTGTAATTGCCATTGTTGTGGTGTGTTGGGTTTTTGAACATGAGGCATCCCTCCAGGTTGTCCTGATAGACCACCACATCTGGACGAACGTATTCGTTGGTCTTGATCTCCTCGCCCTTATAGTACCACCTCAGGGTGGGCAGGGGGTGCGCACGAACCGTGAACATCATGCATGTGTCGTGCAATTTCTGGGGCTCCTCAAACTTAATGATGACAGGAGGGACTGCAGGAGAGAAACAAATGACTTTTTTTTTATACAGAAAGGATTAACTACCTCGAACTACCGTCCAACATAAATCCATAGACCAATGAGCACGGATAACCATAAACCACGTTCATGCATGAGCGGGACTTTGTCCACTGTGGCACAGGTGGTCCGTGTACGGATGTTTGCTTGATCCGCTATCCTGCCTCTTGGACAGAAGATCCCATGTTAACTGCCTGACTGGCCATCAAGCATGTGTGTGAGCGGACATTTCATGGAATGGAGGCGCCGAGCCAAAGGTGGCAAACAACTGCACTCGATAAACGTTTCCATTATCTTCTCCACCCACCATGTGTTAGTAAGGCGGTAACTGTCAGCAATTATGATGCGGTAAATATGTCAAACGTCCATATTAAACATTCATTCAGTGGTTAATTCGAGCTATTCATGTATTTATTCTATTAATGTAAGTATATAAAATATAAATATAATACAGTATAGTTCAAATGTTTGAAGTATGCATGATTTTTTTTTTAAGAAATCAGTATTGATATTAAGCAAGGATGCATTCAAGGATTTATAATGTTACAAAATATTTCTAATTCAAGTAAATGTTGTGTTTAACTTACTAGTCATTAAAGAATATTGAAAATAAAAGTATCACAGGTTACACAAAAAAATGTTCAACCGCACAATTGTTTTCTAAGGAGCCCCTAGGAACGTGGTACATTAAAACAATATGAAATGTTTTGCGTTCACTCGCAAAGAGCTCAAAAGGTTTTCTCGGGGAACACAAAGGTTTTGCGAGAGAATGCACACTGTAAAAATATTTTCAAGATTTGTTATCACAACATATTTTCTTTTGTCAAATCAACTTTATAATAATTTATTTAGTTGAGATAACTTATTATTTTGAGTTTCTGATGATTAAATTTATCTACTTCATTGTATTAACTCACTTTTTCCAGTTCAATCAACTTAAAATTTTAAGGCAACCCAGGTTACTTACTTTTTAAGTTAAACCAACAATATTTTTTTACAGTTTAGTAATCACAACATTTTTTCTTTTGTCAAATCAACTTAAATAATTTATTTAGTTCAGATAACATATAATTTTGAGTTTCTGATGATTAAATCATTCTCCTTTATTGTATTAACTCACTTTTTCCAGTTCAATCAACTTTTAAGGCAAGGTTACTTACTTTAAGTTAAACCATCAATATATATATTTTTTGCAGTGCAGAAGGATCATCTTATTTATTTCTGGCATTTTTTTTTCCACCACCATGTCCCTTTAGGGGCTCCGTAGTTTTCAAAATTAATATACATTTTTAAAAAATGCAATTAAATACATGCATCCTTGGTGAGAATAAGAGACTTTGGTAACACTTTATTTTGATGGTCCCTTTTAAACATTCTGGTGACCATAAGTAACTTTGCATCTACATGTCAACTAACTCTCATTAGAGTATTAGTAGAATGTCTGCTTAATATCTGATAACTCTTTATTGTGATGCTCCTCCAACAGACACTCTACTGACTATAAGTAACAATGCAAATGTCAACTTATTGTAACCCTAACCCTACTAGTATACTGATTCTCTACTAACACTCTAATGAAAGTCCTAGGTCAAGTTACTCTACTCGTGTAACTGTATTTAAATAGGGAAACGTGGAGGTGTTTGGTCGCTTCTCTTCTTGGTCCATATTGAATGAACTGGGCTAGTTAAGTGCTATCAAAGTGTCTCGCGCGCCACAGCGATTGAGTGCAAACACAGAGACAAGAGAGGTATGTATCAACTCGTCTTAGTTAAGGAAATAACATAGTTTAATATGAAAAAAACGGTGGAGTATCCCTTTAAAGGGACCATCAAAATAAAGTGAAACCGAGACTTCTCCCGAAGAAAAAAATCTTTTTTTCAAGTTTTGAAAAGTATTGTACTTCTAAAACTTTTAATCAATTGGCATCCTTTGATTTCTGTGACTTTTCTCCAATCTCAAGGCCAAAGACAAATAGAGAAACAGAGAGAGAGAGAGAGAGAGAGAGAGTGACTTGCTCTTATTTCCACAGAATTTGCCGCTCTAAGCAAATCTCATGCGGTCAATAGATAGAATGTGGGAAGAATCATCTTACATTGTTGTTGGCCAACACTGTTCAGTATAAATGTAAATACAGATTCAACACGGCGACCTCACATTACATTGTAATTGTAGCTGTGTTCATATAAGGAAGTCTATAATTGCCTTACTTCAAACCAAGTGGGAGAAAACAGCTGTTGTTTGATGGTGTGATGTTGTAGTGTGGATGTTATAAATTTTTCGATTTATTTTAATTAATGGCAATAGTGGTATTCATATTTATATCACTTTATTATCTGATTGTGACAGTGTATGCCGTTAACTCAAATAGTTTTAATATGCAGAACAGTTAGTCATTACATCACCAAGTTAGTCAGTTCTGGAGTATTTTTTTTTTTTTCATTTAATTAGATCAACTAAAGTTTTATTACTGGATGTCAAAATGTGATGTGTAGAGCCACGTCTTTATATATGGATACTTTGAGGCAGATTATGTCTTTGTTCTTGGCTTTTTCTTTGTTTTATTGTTTCTCAGGGGTATATATGTTTGATTAGAGGCATAGTTGCTTATTGCCTCAGAATTGTTGTTTCTTTCATTTTATTTTTTTCATTTGGGACATTATTTTTTGCATTCATACCCCATATGGGAAAAATAAACTTAATGCCAAAAAATGCTGCATGCATTGATTTTTTATTTTCAAGAGTAATATAATATAAAGCAAAAACATATTTTAGGTGAACAAAAACTGGAACATTTCCAAGTTTCTGATTTCTAAGACCCCGGCATATCCTTGCCAACACACAAACACAGAAAATACACCACCAAACTCTGCCACAAAGCAATCACATGTTGCCTACTACACACTGAACCATGATAACATTGATAAATCTCTCTAATATTTCACTTACAGCCTTTTTTCGTGTGAAAAGTCCAGATGAAGAACAGCTCTCGCTTTCATAGATCAATAAACTACACAAATGACTTTCCTACAACACATAGGGTTGTGTTGGACATGAGTTCTTGTTTATTTTGTTTTTTGGTGTAGGAGTAGGATTGTTTCTGGTGAACCAATTTCTAATGAATTCATAAGCAATTTAAATAGCCTCACTATGATTTATAGAATTTGGTTTGATAAAGAGAGACCATATACAAAATATTTAAGAGTTGAAGTGTGAACTAACATCACCTAACAAAAACAATCTCAAGCAATTCAACCTGATCTTATGAAGGTGGTGATTTCATATGAATTTGTATCATGTGAAAAACAAAACAAAAAAAAAAAAACGCAGATCGTGTGAGATTGTACAAATTTATGTCAATTAGTCACCAATTCACCAAAACGTAAAAGAATTGCCATGTAAGTATGTCAAAACCATCTGTTGTCAAACAGGTTTTCATGACACACTCTCTCTCTCTCTCTGTCATTGGTCAGTCAATCAGATAGCTCCGCCCCAAACACATCCCATTGGCTGAGCCAGTTGCTATGCTGTGCTGCAGTGTTGTAGTACTCGAGACTCGGACTCGTCTCGGACTCGGTCTCGAGACCATATTTTAATGGTCTTGGTCTTGTCATGGACTCGTGTCCATTTAGACTCGGAATTGACTCGTACTCGAACATTTTTTTTTTAGGACTCGGAATTATTCCCGAGTCCACTCGAGTTCAATTAAAAATATTTTTCATGATTATTAATGTATGTTAATAAAATATTTATTTAAATTGATTGACATGCCCAGTGATTGGTGATTTTCTAGTGCGCAACTGCGCATGACAAATTGTAATAAAATTACTTTTAACACCACCTACTATGTGGCCTTTTTACCCTAAACTGATCATATTTTTTAAACTCTAAGTAAATTCAGTAAAAAAAAAAAAAAAAAGGATTTCTCTAAGTAAATAAAAGTAAATTAGGTAATCAACCCTCACTGGTCTCGGTCTCGACTCGGACTCGACCGTCTCTGGTCTCGGACTCGACTCGGACTCGACTCTCTATGGACTCGGTCTTGACTCGGACTCGACTCTCTCTGGTCTCGGTGTCGACTCGGACTCGAGTGAGGTGGTCTCGACTACAACACTGCTGTGCTGGTCAGAATACTTAATCAAACTGCAATGCTTTGAAATCACTAGAGCCACAGTGGTTACACTTTTCAGCAACATCAACCGACACAATGGCTGTGTCCGAAATCTCCCACTACTCACTATATAGTGAGCTCGCCATTTTGTAGTGCTGTCCGAATGTATAGTGATGATTATTATACCCTATATAGTCCACTCAATGTATCCCAGAATGCATTTTGAAAAGTAGTGTACAACCGATGGTCACTAACCCAAGCCCTACATACCATCATGCATTGCGTTGATCGTAAAAAAGACGGACGGGCGACAGCAATGACGTAATCAACGGCGCCGAGAGACAATCGAGTAGTGTCCGAAAGTGGTTTTTATGCTGGTGAGCTCACTATATACTGCTCTACTCCCTAGAGTAGTGGTTGGAGTCGAGATTTCGGACACAGCCAATGACTTACTCAGAGTTGCCTACATGTTAAGTTGAAATAATAGTAAGTATTTTAATAATAACAACAACAAAAAATACACACCTCACCCCTACCTTGTTCTAGAATTGATTCTGCATTCCCCAGAGCTATTTCAATCAATAATACTCACTACTTCTAAGACGAAAAAAAAAGAAAGCAAGCTTTTTGGTGATCTTTCCTCCATAAATGCCTACCCTTTAAAACAAAGGCAATACAAATTAAGAGTTGGTAGCCATGAGGCACAGTAGCAATTGACAGTATCAAGCTAAAGAGGCAGAGACAGTGTTCAGTGAGCTACTCTGAGGCAAAAAGGTAGAATTGGCACGTTAGAGGAAGTGAGGCTGAATGTAAAGGCATTTGAGAGGCATAGAAGCAAAAAAGAGGCACTTACACTGCACTGAAAGCTGTATTGAGGCATTAGTCATCCCAACTATATTCTCTGCAATGCAGGTCAGCATGAAGCTGTTATCGTCTCGGCTGACATTGACCAGAGTTAAGTTGATGGAGTGGACATTCGGTGGATATTGATTGGACTGGAAGAGAGGAGGACACAATAGCTTCTGAAAACAAAACCAAGCTTGCACAGATTCAACAAATGGTTTATGGTTTAACTAGTCACTGTAAGGCTCAAGTGGATCATCCGAGTCATGGTAGACGCCATATTTTATTCGAAATGAATAAAATCAGGCTGTAAGGGATAAGAGGTAAAGTCATTTTAAGGCTGTACTGCCCATCCAGCAGGGAAAAAAAAAATAGCTTAAAGGAGAACTCCAGCGCAAAATGAACCTTTGGTCTAATAAAACATCGGTACCTGGTCGACCGTTCCCTGAGTTTTGTTTTCATAATAATCGAATGTAAAGAGTTTTATCTCTAAAAACTGTTTAGTGTATAATGCCAGTACTGGGGGCATTTACTAAGTAAAAAGAAATCGCTAGTTTATACAGTTCACTTCGTGTATACAGGCGGCGCCATCTTTGGAAAACAAGTCGAACCACAAACGACGTGCTGAGTGATCTTCTGAACTGTATGAACGGCTTTCGGGGATCGACTTATCGAGACTATTTTCTAAGATGGCTCCTGTCTGTATACACGAAGTGCACTGTCTTTGTAAAATATCTTCTTATTAAACGGTCTATACACTTACAAAGTTCTCAATGCTTTGTTTTGCATGTAGGGAGCCTCATTATATTACTGCGTTAGTGTGGGGCTATTTTGAGCCTTGTTAGTGGTATAAACTAGCGATTTCTTGTACTTAGTAAATGCCCCCAGTGCTTGCATTATACACTAAACAGTTTTTAGAGATAAAACTCTTTACATTCGATTATCATGAAAACAAATCTCAGGGAACAGTTGACTAGGTACCATTTTTTTATTAGACCAAAGGTTCATTTTTCACCGGAGTTCTCCTTTAAGCACAGTTTACTAGTTTCAAGTGGTTTAAGCTGGTTTAGCTGGCATCCAAAATATTTTGTCGACTAAATTAACTTAATAAATACATATAAGCATCAAAAAAGTTCATGTTTATTTCTAGTCAGCAAAAGTCTGCCTTACTTGGTGTGTGTTAATTGAATGCAGTTCACCGACAGTCCAATCCACTTCCGGGACAGGCACCGCTGATCCATTGCAGGTGATTGTGACCTTGTCACCTTCTATCACCGTCAGGTTACTGTGACTCACGCTGATTTCCGGCAAATCTTGGTTGGAAATAGACAAGCAGTCATTGGTATGTAAAATGGGCTGCAGGTAATTTATTATTTTTTCATATAAATATGTATAAGGTAATCTAAATAAGTTAAATAGCTGAATTCTATCGACAGCATTTGTGGCAAGAATTCCATTATGTCATCATTGTGGGAACAGAAAATAATTTTGACTCATCCATTATTTTAAAAACAATAATAATATTTTACCAGCTTTTTAATATAATGACATTAAATAGGCTATAATTTTACACAAACAACATCAGGAAGCAATTTTACCACATTAGACTCATGCTAACTTTTAGAATTGTATAAGTTTTGAAGCTATATTTTTTACCCTTTTTTTTCCACTTCGTACTCTGCACTGTGTATAATTATATTGTGTGTGTGTGTGTGTGTATATATATACGTATATATAAATACACACATGCATGTATATTTAAAAATATATATTTATATATACAATATTTATATTTATACATAATATAAATTATATATAAATCTATGTACTGTATATACATGAAGATATTTCTTAAATATATATACACAAGTATGTGTGTGTATTTATATATATATAGTAAAAGTAATTATACACAGTGCACCCACATATATTATGTAAACACAAACTTTTATTTTGGATGCGATTAATCGCGATTATTCGTTTGACAGCCCTAAATTTAGAGACACATTGTCCATTTAAAGGATTTCACCCAAAAATGACAATTCTGTGATTCCTACTCAAACACAATTTGATTTTTCTGCAGAACATAAAAGAGAATATTTTGACAAATGCATGTTTTTGTCCATTAAATGATGATCAATGGGATCCAAAACAACATTTGACCATTTGAGTTCTACAGAAGAAAAAAGGTCATGTCGGTTAGGATGAAGGCCAGTAAAAAATTGAAAGAATTCAGAATTGTAATTTTGGGGTGAAGTATCCCTTTTAACTTGTATTGAAGCCAAACCATTCTTTTCAAGACAACCACATAATTTACATAAAGTGTCCCATACCACACTGAGAGATGTTCATGAGCTGTAGAGGGATCTTGGAGACTCCGTTGTTGCAGAACAGCTGCTGGTTATGGAGTCCGGCCTCGCCTCGCTGCTGCCACAGCTGGATCCAACGGATACTGCAGCTGCAGTTAAACACCACTCCTTCCAGTTTCCTGCCACAACACAATAGAGTTCTTAGTGAGGACTCACAAAATATGCACACAATGCCAAGTAGGTTCATTCAGAGAAACAGTAGCAAACTAGGTGAAGGGCACCGTTATTCTAAACATCAACTTTTCCAGCACCCATCAGTCAACCACAGCCCAAAGAGCTGCTGGCATTCTTCCATTTTGCAGCCAGAACGCGTTCTGTGCCCAGGGCTTTGTGTACGAATGCTTTCTGGACTGCGGCCCTTTCCTGGCCACGTCTGTCCAGCTATTCGGTGTGCCAAATTCACCACTGATGCCTAGGGCGATCAGAGTCCCGCAAACGAAGTCAAACAAAGCATGAGCTTCTGGATTAGGCCAAAAACTCAGCTGCAAGATGTGATATAAATGTGGCATTATATTTTGATACAGTCTAAAATATAGTCTCGCAAAATGACCACGTCATATAATGCGACAGATTGTAAGAACGATCTTAATCCAGCTGATGTAAATTCCATGAGCAATTTAAATCAAAGACAGTGAATTGAAGAATAAACCCATCTCAAAGAAAAATCAGGAATTCATGTATAACATCTTTTACCTCAATCTTGAATCAGCTTTTATGACAATTTCAATGTGATTGCGTTTTTGTCCAAGACGAAGATGTTTTTATTCGAAATGACTTAAAATGCAATCAAGGTTCACATTGTATTACTTTAATCAAATTGAACCCAAAACATTTGCTTTGCTAGAGCCCTGCATGTAAAAGACAAAATCGTCAAGATAAATATTGTCTAAATATCAACAAATATATATATTATAAATATTTGCCTGTAATTTTTCTTAATTAAATCCACATTAGCACGAAGTTGGACCTTGTGTCCGAGTAAAACATATTAAGCATTCTAAAAGGATCTTCTCTGTGCTAAGTAACATATGGGATTATAATTGCATACGTTTAACTGGACAGACGGAAGAGTGTGAGGTCAATCCCACATAAAACCTCCACCCACAACTACATCACTTGGCCCAATGAAGGGCTTCCTTTCGGAACCATCTCAGTGCCAATGACTCCAACACCTACTCCCAGTGCAGCTATATCACGGTGAACAACAACCATCTCTAGCCCTCTCAGTATCGCATTTCACGCTCTTTCAAACAACCTTTGAGCGCAACCACCCCCACTCCTGCACCAAAAACAGACATCATCTACATCAACCTCCTCCAAATGTCTAAATGTCAACTCTGACATATCTCCCTCCGATCATGAAGGCTCCACTGAGAGTTTAGAGGGTCTTGGACTTCCTGGAAATGTTGAGCCAGGGGCGTCGTTCCAGTACTTGACACTACCCTCTTTCCCTTCTTATATCTTCTCTTTCACTCCTTCACTTCTCCTTCAGTGCTTCACAATCTTTTTTACTTTAAGGTCATCATTATTGAAAAGCCCTCATTCATTTCTAAGTGGATACGAACCTCCAGTGATAATATACGTAGTAAACAAAACTTAAAAGATCAAATAGGAGATAAAATATACTTAAAAAAAAAACGTCAGAGATAGATATTTAGATTAAAGATTGTATATTTTTAACAAACAAACAAACCAACATGGGAGACAGATAAGCTAGATGAAATGTATTTTTAATAGGGCTGTCAAATGATTAATGGCGATTAATCGCATCCAAAATAAAAGTTTGTGTTTACAAAATATATGTGGGTGCACTGTTTATAATTATTTTGTGTATATATATATATATATATATATATATATATATATATATTTAGGAAAAAAATATTATTTATATATAAAATATTTATATTTATATATAATATAAATTGTATATAAATCTATATACAGTATATACATGAAAATATTTCTTAAATATATACAAGGATGTGTGTTTTGTATGCGATTAATCGCAATTAATCGTTTGACAGCCCTAATTTTTAATAATATAAAAAAATATGGGGAGATGAACTAAGGGGTACATGCATATTTAAAAATAAATATACAATACAATACAATACAATATAATATAATATAATATAATATAATATAATATAATATAATATAATATAATATAATATAATATAATATAATATAATATACTGTAATATAATATAAAATTAAATACAAAAAAAAACAGGTTAAAAATATAGAAAAGGCCAAAAACACTAATCCACTAAACACTAATTATTTTGTATATACAAATAAACACACTCACATATGTATATATTTAGGAAATATTTGCATGTATATACAGTTATATATATATATATATATATATATATATATATATACACAAACACAAACACAAACTTTTAATCGTGATTAATCATTGCCCATCACATAATATAATATAATATAATATAATATAAAATTAAATACAAAAAATAGGTTAAAGATCTAGAAAAGGCCAAAAACACTAATCCATGTTCAAATGCTCCCAAAAGAATAAATTCTAGCTGTTAGAATAATCCTTAATTACATGTTTTTTCAGATTACAGGCTACAAAACCAAATTTCCACTGCAGTCCCCAATTGTAATGATTTAAATTGTATGAAAACTGGTTTTATACTTTCATCTACCACATTTACTGAGAGCAAAGAACAGGGTGTAATCGCTTTTGTTCCGTTTTACGCTCACTCCTTGCTTAAAGGGCTTCCAGCCGGCAAGATCCAGCAGCGCTGCGGAAGGTTCTGGATCTGATCTCAGTGGGAGTCTCTCCCCTTTAAGAGTACGAAATATTAAACCCCGCAGGATATGTCTCACCTGGCCTGCAACCTGGCGGAGCATGACGGCCTAAACCTTTGCACGGTCATTCATTCATCAATTGGTGCAAGCGAGATAACCTTTCTCATTTGCAAGATAGGGCAGGAGATAGAGGCATATAAGCTGAATCCCATGCATATGAAATTGGCTGAACTGTAAGCTCTGGGAAACGGCATTGTTGCTCATTTGCACAAATGAGGGGGGACATGTTTCTTGTGAATCTTTAAACACTTTTGTCGGCACGTTCCGCACAAGGACAAGTGCAACCTGCTTGTGCATTTCGGAGCTTTGATGAATAATGATCAAAGGAGAGTCTAAGTAGTTTCTCCACCCTTTAAAACTAAATTAACATGTCTAATGAGAGGAGTTCACATTTCCTTTATACTAAGCAGTGTCATGAACAGTTCATAATGGAGAAATAACATGCACTACATGTTTAATTTATAGCCCACGTTTTACAGGCAATAGGATAATCTAGATTAGTGGTTCTAAACTAGTTGGTCACAACCCCAAAAAATAGGTCACAACAGGTCTGTTCTGGTGGACCACAGATAGCAGGGGAAAAGAAGGCTATATCTATATCTAAGAATGCTAATAATCTAGCTAGGATTTTAAAAAAAAAAAGAAAAGAAACCACATGCAAAGCTAACAAGCAAACCAAAAAAATAATAAACCAGCCTAAGAAGGTTAATTGGTTTTACCTGGTTTAGCAAGTCAGACCAGAGCCCCACAACTCACTCAAACCATCTAAACAGACCATCTTAACTGGTTTGGCCAAGCTGAGAGATCAGCTAACCAAATTAGACTCGTTTACAAAGTCATTGCTGGTTTTATCTGGTTTGGCTGATCTTTCTTACCTATCCAAGTTGTGTGTGTATTTTTTTTCCCCCAATATGGCCAAGCTGGTCTTTAGTTTAGTTTTATCAGATAATTCAGTCCAAAACCTGTTCTAGAAACATGTAAAATCAATAAAGACCAACCTACATATTATATTAAGACATAGAGTATTAAGATATTAAGACAACCAAGCCATATTAGGCAGATTTAACTGGGCTCACAGCATGGCCAAGCTGGTCATTAAATGGTTTCTACAGATGACAAGTGCCAAAATCCATCTAAACAGACCAGCTTGATTGGTATGGTCAGGCTAAGGCACCATTTTACCATATTAAGCTGATGTACCCGCTACAGAAATTCAACTATTGCTGGATTTACATGGTCTTCCCACCTATCCAAGATGATGTTTAGCTCATTTTCTGCTTTCCCAATGTGGTCTTTAGCTGGTTTAGCTAATCTTAACCAGGTGTCCAAGGTTAGTCTAAAACAGTCGAAATAGATCAACCAAACCAATCTTGCTAAGGTAGATAAGCTAACATCCAGATTTAAAGACCAGCTGATGAGTGCACTATTACACAAGGGTAGTTAAAGCTATTTTTTTCATCGCGGTGCTCTTAGGAGAGCTAATTTACAGCTAAAGAGAATAACTATTTTCATAACTTGCTAACTTGAATAACATATCAAATTAACCTTTCGAAATGTCAAGGTGACTGCTGGGGAAGGAAAAACACAGGGGACATTGATGCATTGAGCATGGGTGCTTGAAAAAAAAAATAAAAGCCAAAATAACGTGGTCTGAAGTACATCTGCATAGTAGCCATACATTATGCATGTGCTTCTGTATCCGCACAGTCAAACGATGGGACACCATTGAATAAATCCACTAGAGCATTGAACAGTGGGCCAAGGAAGGCACATACTGATAAATAATGGTAATATACACACCTCTCATGCCTTAATGAAAAGTGAGAGTCATTGAAATGGAGGTGACAAACAGCGGTTAGCTTCCTAGCTAAGACTGAGAGTATAATTGAGCCTTTATAATATGAATCAATTCAAAGGCACTCTAAAAAATGCTTTATACATTCTTCCTTTAATAAATTGATCATCTGCATACAGTAGCACACACAACATGAGCGGAATTTATACATAAATAATCAGAAGGCGGCGTTAGCGTATGTTCAGGGAGCTCTCAAGACATGCTGGGTAAATGTCAGCTATGCATTGTAGATGACTTAAACCCATATGTACTAACTCAACTAACGCTCTCCATGGAAACACTTTTCCAATAAGAGGAAACCTGGGGGACGGGAAAGACGGCATAATCCAGATTTAATGACAATTGAGAAGTAGGCTACACCTGCTGCAAGTTTGCCTATTTTGATGCTGGTTAGATTCAAAAACAAAGTGAAGCAAGGCAGCAAAGAGAAGGTTATAGCCAACGACAACGAGTGCAAATAAAGTGTAGAGGGCAGCTAGGTACACCTGTAATGTTAGAAAGCACTTTCCCTTAGGACAAAATGGCTGACAGAACCAGCTTTACCGCTAGGCCTGGATGTAGACTGACAGATCCATTCAGATTCATTATATGGAGCCAATGAAAGGTTAAGTTAGGGGACACGGCTCTGGCGGGTGCTCTCTACAGTTTCAAGCTGCTGGGGTCATACGTTGTGACATATTACAGTGGGCGGCAGTTTAAGCTTCAGCCATTGAGGCCCTAACCTGAGAATCTAATGCTTTAAAGACAATTTAATGCACGTGTATATGACAAAAAAATTTAGGCCATATCACTCTAGGTGAAAATGCAGAGGCAGTATTTGTGTGTGCGTATGGAAGAGAAGGAGAAGTTGATAACATAATATGTCTCCACAAAAATGTTCCCAATGAGCCAAATAAAGACAATAATTAGCCATTGTCGAAAAAAGCAGTACGTTTAGGGCAGAGTTATCGGCAACACTTTAGTAAATGATTCTATGAACCAAATTGGATGTCACAAAAGTGTTGGGGGTGTTGTGCAAAATGTGCAGTGTTGGGGGCCATTACCTTTTATTAAGAGCAATGAATGTAAGAGAAAGTTTCCCATTCAAGTGTGTGTGTGTGTGTGTGTGGTGACAACTGCTCACAGGGAGACCGAGCCTCATGCGGCGGATATTAGGGTTCTCTCTGCAAGCTCTCATTACCGTTCCTGTGATGCTCAGAGTCATTCTTACAGGGATTAAATTGGCTTTCCTGCATCGTTAGCTTGATCTGTGAGGGGGGCATTGTTTAATCATATTATAATTAAAGTTTTAAGTCCCTCCAGTCACCACAACCTAATTATCAATCAAACAGGGTGTCATATACAATCACACGGTACCTGACGGAGGGTAAAAATGAAAGAAAAAAAGACAAATTGTTTGCTTAAGTCTCAATTAAAAGACAGTGAAAGCCATTCCATGCCTTACTTTCTCAAACAAATCGGCGAATGAATTCTCACGTAGACACTGAGACGAACTTGGTGAAAAGCGAACTGGTATTTGTAGGGCTCTCACACCTTCTGCATCATTACCTTCACAATATGCCTGCACTGCCAGCTTCAAAGTATGGAAATCCGCATTCGTCTCAATCCATATGGATTTTCTGGATGAGCTCCAAACAGCAGGTATCATTTCCCAACCTGCACTTCTCCACCACATCTTGGGACTGACTCCATTTCCATTTACGGTGGCAGTAGGCAGTTTCCATTAAGCAGCTTTTGGTGTTTTTCATAAGCTCTAGACTGGAAGCTGTCAGCGGGCAGTGGGAGCGAAGGGAGTGATAAAGACTCGTCATTGACCACAGCTCTAAATGACACACGTCAATATGGATTGGATGGGAGCGAAACATGCAGCGCTGCTCCGTCAGGCATGAGTAGTGTTTGCACAACAGAGAGCGAGCGAAGGGGAACGACAGAGATTGATGGTGGTCTGCTGTGACCCGTGAAAGCGTGAGTGATGCTGAAATATGCCTACGAGTGGGCAGGAAAGTATGAGATTGTGTTACCGAATGACCTGGTGACATCAGATAACAACAGAAATGCTGGTAACTTCCATTTTCTGGCATGCAAAATGGCAGGCAAGTTTGTGTGTAAAATATAAAAGTATTAATTTCATTAATCAAACAAAATGTTCTGATTAAGATTATATATATAGTATTGTTACTCTATTTTAGTTCTTATATTAAACACTTTTGGCGGGTTTTCAATAAAAAAAATAATAAAAAAATATTAAGCCATTTCAGGCGAAACAAAGAACCAAATTATAGCAAATAAATAATTAATCAACAATATTCTTATCTGCATCACTCAGCCCTGAACAGCTTCCTCACTATCTCCCTGTCCTTCTTACCCACAACCCTTTGCGTTGAGTATTCCATTGAAAATTCATATTTCATAGAAATATATTGCCCCCATCAGTCTTGGATTAACATCTTGATCTAAAACGCATTAGGCAAATTGTGAAGGATGGACATTGATATTGCAATAGATACATGGCGCAAAAAGACTAAATACATGTTTTAGCTTTTTAAACTGAATTTCATTAAATATGTAAACTAAACGCCGGGGTAAGTGGGAAGTAATAATCAATACAGGGGGACATCATTACCAGTGCATGAACATTTTGCCAGGCATCAGTCATGTTCCTCTCTATAGTTCTCTGCTGAGCTTATTATCTTCATCTTCTGAGTGATTACCTCATGCTAACAATCAATATGAAAGCATCGTTCCTATTATTCCACAGATAAAAGAGCCTAACACCACAAAAGAAAGAGACAGTGGCAGAGGGAAAGAGAGAAATAGATCGAATGCAAGAAAGAGGAACAGTAGCAAGCGTTTGCCTCTTTCAAATGTTTGATCTTTTGAGATTTTCAAAGCATTAAAATCAATGAGTCACTAATTTAATTTTATTTAGTTTAGCAGAATCAAACAAAACAAAACAAAATAAAACAGTAAGTGTGTGCAATCATTATGGCCACTGATCTGATTTTTTTTTTCCTACCATTGATGAACTGCAGATGTAAAAATACAACAAAACTATTCATAACTAAGGGTGCTTTCACATCTGCCTCATTTATTTTGGTTAAATCTCACTAGAGTTTGTTTTACCCCATGGTCTGGGGTAAACATTTGTCTGGGCAGGTGTGAAGGCAGCAATTGCACTCGGGTGCGCACCAAAAGCGCACCAAACAAGCGTACAAGGTACGCTTTCAAACGAACTCTTCGTTTGTGGTGAGAACGTGATCCGTTTTTGACCTAAACCAGCTGCCGTAGTAAAAAAAAAAATTATTATTTTTATAGCCAATGGCCAATGACTGACCGTGTTCTGCACTCTCACTAAAACTCTCATCATAAACACTGAAGTTGTCCGGACTGCACAGTGAATCTATTATTTATATCGCGTCTATACATTGTTGTTTATGAGGGGATTTGCGAATGGATAAAGCTCGTGTTGATTCTGAACATACATTGTGAGTGAATTCTCCGCATGTCAGCTGGATTTTGCTTGATCCTCTTTGTTTACTTCCAGGAGTTCTGTTGGAATTTTCACGCACGTTCTGACCAATCAAAGTGCAGATATGGAAATATGTTCAAGACATATCTGGCCAACGAGTAATATGGATTAGAGCCAGACCGATTTATCGGCCGATATTAGGCATTTTCCAAAATATCGGTAAATATCGGTAAATATGGGTATAATGGCCGATAAATCAATATTTAAAAAATAAAATAAAAATAGACAAAACACGCTTCAATCATCTCTCCTTGGCCTGTTATATTGAAAATGTATGTTTTACAATTTGCAGTATGATGTTATCTATTGCTAAATTATGGCTCATCATAGACTAGCTAACCACAAAGCTAGCTAATGCCACTATCATCAGTGGAAGACCGCTAACGTTAACATTAATGAGCTTGGAAACAACAATGAACTTTTCCTGCCTAAATAAAGTAATGATTACTGCATATCTCTAGTTACAGTCAAGTTGTGAGGAGTGAATGTTTAGACATAGAGAAAAAGTATCAAACGTATCTTGTGCAGAAAAGTTAGCTTTTCTTTTACACGTGTGTGAAATCCAACAATATTTAATAACAAAAAATATCGGCCGATATATTGGAATATCGGATTTTAAAACCCAAAAATATTTGTATCGTATCGGCCTTCAAAATCCTTTTTCGGTCCGGCTTTAATATGGATGTTGTTAGTGACAATATTTTGGTTTGTTTCATCAACTCATCAACTGATTCGGACCAGAGCAATCAGTGTGGTGTGAAAACGAACCAAAACCCCCTCGGCCCGTACCAAATGAACTGAACTACAGATGTGAAAGCACCCAGTAAAGCAGTTTGTTTTTTAGGGAGTAACGCGATATTGTCACACGTCACTTTTAAAAGTAACACTGCAGGCAATACTTGGGTTAATATTTGGTATAATAAGAAAATTCTTCAATATCTGCATTTCTGTTAGGTACTCCTATGAACTGTAAATTTCCATACTGTCCCATGATTCAAGGATTTAGTATGGTCTGCATGCAAAGTACAGCCAGGCACACAGAGCTTTGAAGTAGCACAGCCAAAATGATGACTTTTCAGCTTATGAATTGCTTATGATGACTAATTTTCATCTGGGAAACTTTCAAGAGTGCTAGTATACGCAGGTCTGTGTTCCTCAGAGCAGTGTGTTACTGTTAATGGTAGGGAAATTACAGACAGATTTCTGTCAAGCATCTCTGTTTTCTTCTCACACTTTAATTGGTGTCACAAAAGCTTGGCCTTTCTTGATGGCAGCGTTGTGCCTGAACTCGTTCATATTTTGGGCGAGCGTGAACTGAACGTACTGTATTACTGGCTGATGAACGTTTCTGTGAACACGTTCATGGTGTCTCTCTCTTCGTTCAATAGGGTGCCAGATTTCTATCGAGCCTTCCAGACGAAAACCCGGCTAAAACACACGTAAACAGGCCTTAATATGTAGTGAAACAAACACTCAATCTGGCAACACAAGCCACCAGTGTCGCACCGCGGCCGTCGCATGCGTCAAAGCATTGAGGAGGCGTTGCATCGTATGATCAGTTTTAAGACAAGGTCGGTGAGGATGGGAAAAATCTTGAATTTCTGTGCAAACTTTTCCCGCCGATAAAATAATTGCTGTAGTGGTTGTACATGGGTTGTGGCAAAAATTAAAAGTAAATAAATAAATAGCTCGATCTCGATGAATAGCCAACGATACGATACATTAAAGATACATAAAAGAAGCTACCGATGCAATGCAATACGTTTCACTACTATTACTGTGCATCGCGATACAAATGCCAACTTGTATCCGATGCACACTTATTTAAAGATGCGAATCGGTGAATCTCACCATCCCTAATGGATAGACAAGATCACGTGTCGTCATGGTAACAGTTGGGCTCAGAGGTCAATGCGAGAGACAAAAGTACCTTTACACCCGCTAAAATCGCACAGCTCGGTTTAAAACTGTCAAAACACTCTCTTCACAGTCCTATCTTGCTGTTACATTGTGAAAAATCACAGCTTTTTTCATGCGTCGAATATTTTGAGAATACCACTAAAAGCAGTGCAGATTTGCAGTGTTTTTTTTTTCTTTTCTTCATCTGTGATGCTAATTAGCATGTACGACATTAAACAAGTCGTCTTTAAAGCGTCAAAAATGCTGCCAGGTTTGATAGGAATCAGAAATGTTTGTAGGAAGTGAAGGGAACTGTGAAAAATGGATTCTCAGCAATATTGCCAAGTTCTGTTTAACAGTCCCAAGACTAATGAATATATGCATTTTAATCTTTTTCCACATGCATAATGACTTAAGCATCCTTATAAACCGAGGATTAATGTACGATCTCCCTCCACAATGTGTCACCAGGCTTAACAGTTTTCTCCCAAATCAGTAATCTCATTATGTTGCACACAAACAAGATGAGTGAGTGTGTGTGGTTTTTTTTTTTTTTTACTGCCCTTTTTTGTGTCATGTTTGACAGAGACTTAAAAGTGAACTCGAGCCAGGATCTTTACCTGCACAATAAATTGGCATTTGTTAGATGGCTGGGCATGGTTCCATTCAGCTGATGGGCATGATTACATTCAGCTGCAAACACTACTAAAACGGGCACCGATTCCACAAGTTGCGACGCTGGAGTCAAGGGAGGTCAGGTCCCTTCAGAGAAAACTTTCAAATTATCTAAATTACACCATAGACTTTCATCTAACTTCAAAACTATTTCTTCCAAAAAAAATGGTCAGTTCCTGCACCATTTCTGACCCTGTTCCGCAGAATAAAACAAGGATAAGAGTTCATTTCCCTCGATTCACTACCCCTGTTGTCGCTTGAGATGACTGGAAATTTTATTAGAACTGTAAAATTGACCTTGAACTGATAGACTGATGAACTTAATTGCAAGATATATTGCAAAATGGAGATAAAACACAACACATTGACTTAAAAATATACTTTTTTCATGTCTATTCAAGGATGACAATGTCTATTCAATCTGAAGACAATAATTTAAAATAAGCAATTATTAATAGACATTAATTCTTGGCCTTCGGAATGAAATATCTCCACATCATCACACACCCTTCACCATACCTTAGAGATTGGCTTGGGCTACTTTCCATTAGATCATCTTTAAATGCAAATCAAACCTTAGGCTAACTGAAATAAAACCATGCCAATCTCAAGGTGTGGTGAAGGGTGTGTGATGATGTGGGGATATTTTAATTACAAAGGCCAAGGGAACTTTATGAGGATGCATATTAGCCTGGATCCATGAAATAGCTGATTTTTAAAAATAAAAATCTGCCTGACTCTATGGGAATTTAACATAGGGGTGTCCTGACTTATGCACCCTGTATTTTAAGGAAGAACATGTATTTATTTATGATACATTATTCATACACAAAAAAATTGGTGTCCTTAAAGGTTGGATTTTTCCTCATTTCAAGGCATTAAGATAAATTTCCAAATGATGATTTTTTTATTCCTCTTTTTATGCAACTTTAGCATGGGTGTCATATATATATATATATATATATATATATATATATATATACAGTATACAAATACACTGTATAAAAATTTTACAGTATAAAAATACACTGTAAAAAAATATTTATGGTTTAACTTAAAAAATCAAGTAACCTGGTTGTCTTAATGTTGTGATTACTATAGTAATCACAACATTTTTTCTTTTGTCAAATCAACTTAAATAATTTATTTAGTTGGTTTATATATACACTGTAAAAAATATTGTTGGTTTAACTTAAAAAAGTAAGTAACCTGGGTTGCCTTAAAATTTTAAGTTGATTGAACTGGAAAAAGTGAGTTAATACAATGAAGTAGATTCAGAAACAGTTATCAAAGAAATCAGAAACTCAAAATAATAAGTTACCTCAACTAAATAAATTATTATAAAGTTGATTTGACAAAAGAAAATATGTTGTGATAACAAATCTTGAAAATATTTTTTTTTACAGTGTATGTATATATACCCACATGGAAAAAACCTATATAAACATATGTTTTAATATAGGTTTTGATATATGTTTTTAATATATGTGATATATATATAAAATTGGCCGTTTTCCTATATTATATGTACATATATGCACATATATGTACATATATGTACACATATATACGCACCTATATAGGTACATGTATGCACACATATATGTACACATATAGGTGCATATATACATGCATATATGTACCTATACAAGTACATGTATATATGAACATATATGTTCACCTATACATGCACCAACATGTTTACCTATATTAGAATAATTATTAAAATCCATAGCTACTAAGCAACATAAATAATAGTCCAAAATGTGTGCATTTAGATTATTTATTTACTTAAGATCAAATAGTACAAAAACAAAAATAAGACAAAAAAACTGGATAGAAAAAAAAAACTTTCTGATCTTCTCAGCTCCATGAGCTTTGAATTGATAGACGTGCCCATCTCCCCTCGGCTGGCTGACGGCCACTTCTTCAATGTAGCATCTAGAGAAGACAAAAATAATAAGACACTATAATAATAATAATAAGAAGAAGAAGAAGAAGAATATAGTACTTCATCAGGAACCCAAAGTGCTTACAGTACAGATGTGATCGGATACATATTTTTTGATAAAAGGCTGATCATTTTAAAAAATGCGTCATGTAAACATGTCAATTGGAAGATTCTGAAAAATCAGAAACGTGGCTTAAGAAAAGGAAAGTTAGGATCAAGAACTGAGCAAGCGATGAATTAGTATTATAGGTTCCAAGCAGATATAGTAACAATAATCCCTTATACAGTCTCCATTGATGCCTAATAAACATTGATACAAGTAGGCTATGGTTAAAGTGGTGAACGTATAAAATCCTAATGCGTTGAGAAGGGAAAACAAAACTTTTATACATTTACTCACCAATAATGATGCCTTTTTAATTTGGTCAAGGGCGACCAGCTGCTCCCCATCCCCTCTGGTTGGCTTCCCACCTTAAAGTAAAATTTCAAAATTATTATAAAAGGGGGTTAAAACGAAGCTTGTGAAAGCAATACTTTTTTTATATGCACATCACATTTTCTTGAGGTGGAAGGAAATACAAAAATGGCAAGTAAAAAAGCGATGGTATGCCCGCACACAAACATAATTTATTATGTTTAACTGGCAGCCGCCCGCCGGCTGCCAGTGTGTATTGAAAACACACTACATCCGAGGAGTATCCAGCGCTATGATTACATCCGCCCATTTTGGGTGTATTCAATAAATATAATTCCTCTAACGTTATACAGAAATCTGACAGAAACCTATGATAATCAATAAATATTTCTCAGAATCTGCATATTTTTGAGCTAAAGGAGCATAACTCCTTTAATTAATTAATACATAACCGTCACTATAAGTTTCTCAGAAACAGTGGTCAAATACTGAAACCTGAGTCTTATATATGTTTAATAATGTATAATTTGTAACTTTGAAATCTGTGCCCAACGGCCTACCGTCGGCTTGATGTGTTCCGCCATGGTGACGCCATCGACAGATTCAAACTTTAATTTCAAGTAATAATGACATGTTAAACAAACGAAAGCCCAATTAAAGCGAAGTGTAATGTCTCATAATTAAAAATATATATATATGCACTCCTATGTAAATAGCTTACCTTCACTTCTGCTGTTCGATGGCAGCCAGAGAGAGGATCCAGCGTCGCCCACACTCACTCAATAAGAAACCGCGGGCCTACGCATGCGCAATTTAAAGGAAAAAACTCACGGTTTGGGGGTATATTTTCTGAAGTGAGTCTATTTTGGAGTCAATGTGCGAGATCATGTCATGCTTCATTTGCTGCATCATGTTGAAAATAATTTGAAGAGTAGCTCACCCGTTGGTTCACCCATTGTGAAGGCAGCTTTTCCACTCGCACAAAACGAAGAGTGAGATCGCAGAGTTCGTAGATTTGAAGCTACAGGCCGCTTTAGTATCTCTTTCTTGATTCACCACGTATATAACAATGACAAATGGCACCAAATACTTGGAAAGATAAGTGGAAATCTTAATACGCTTAGTAGGCAAAAGGATTGAGCCAGCAGAGATCTCGCAGCACTCGCTCACTCGGCAGCCGTCTCGAAATGAAATTGACAATTTTAAACGGTAAAAACGCAAAAGTCTGCTTGACAGTGAAAGTTGTACGCCGGCGCGTGGTCTTGCTAGCCGACCGCTAGCCGCCTGCTAGCCGCCTGAAGTGCATACCACATTGAATTTCACACAGTTTTGCGTCACCATTTGCACGTGGATTTCACACACAAAACGCTCGTCTAAACGCAGAATAAAAAGTGATGACGCAACGCCACTTTTGCGTTTTCTCTTCAGAATCGTTTCCGTGTAAACATAGCCTCAAAAACTCTCCACCGCTGCGTTCCCGAGTAAACGGTAAAAACGCAAAAGTCTGCTTGACTGTGAAGTTTGTACGCAGGCGCGTGGACTTGGTGTTGTTGTAGTATGCACTCCTAGCTGCCTGAAGTGCATAGTACATTGAATTTCACACACTTTGCGTCACCGTTTGCACGCGGATTTCCTACACAAAACGCTCGTCTTAACGCAGAATAAAAAGTGATGACCAGAGTATGTGAGCGGAGTGGAGCGGCAACCATTTCCCCTCCACGCTCCAAGCATTATATAATCACTCCGCTCCAGCTCCGCTCCGGGTTCACCATTTACCGCTCCCGCTCCACTCCTCGCTCACTGATATCAGAAACACCGCTCCGTGTTCGCTCCCCAAGGAAATTCCGAATAAAGTATTTAAGTATGCTTTAAAATCTCACAAAATGTCTCCTCATCATAATAGATACATAGGCATAGTAAATAAATAAAAAAAACAACGTTAGGAGAATAGTTGCAATGTTGTTTATTGGATTTGGATAGTGTGCAAACTTTTCCTATGACATGTGCTTATTACAGGTTATCAGCATTATAAATTAAATATCATTGTTGCTTTATGCAGAGCACATTTTGTTCGGAAAGAAGAAAAAAACTACGTTTTCATCAGTTATTTATCTACGGGTCGCTACATTTCTCACAGATTCATGCTCATTTAAAATCAAATACTGACAGGTAGCCGACTGTATGATTACATTTGTTTGAATGCAATGCATTAGTGAGAAAGCGATTGCGTTGGTGAATAAGTGTTACCTGTTTAAAATGTGCTTTCACCCCGCCCGATCCAGCGCCCCATCTCATGAAAGTGCGTATAGGCTATCTTTTATTTCTCGTGGGCATAGCCTACGATACGCACTTAATGGCAAGAACGCACTTCACACCCATCCTAACCAAGGGGTTTAGTGTGCGTCATTTGCACGCACAAACAATTTTTTGGCATATAATAATAGGCACCAGAAATAAAATGTGTGCTATAGATTCGCACTTTCATGAGATCGTGGCGCCCGCTCATATTCAGTACAGGCTTGATAACTATAACCTCCCGCAGCCACTCATGTCCATCGGCGTCATCATAACCCTCACATTTTTTTCTGATTTGAGTGATCCATCTGTATCATGCTAGCGTAATGTGTTTAACACGTGAATCCTTACTAAAAATGCAGTTCTATAATGAGCCGTTGGCATGAATTGTCCTCGTGATAGAGCGGTAGTGGAGCGCGCTCGGAGCGAGTGAAAACCACGACGCTCCGACTTTTAAAAAATCCGCTCCGCGCTCCATTCAAAATCATGCCGCTCCACTCCTCGCTCCGCTCCCACTCCACTCCCATACTCTGGTGATGACACAACGCCACTTTTGCGTTTTCTCTTCAGTATCGTTTCCGTGTAAACGTAGTCCAAGTGTGTCTGCTCCTGCCGATCTACTGTCCTGCAGTTTATCTCAAACCTAATCAAACACACCTAAAGAAACCATTTAAGGTCTTCAGGATCACTTGAAAATTAAAGGCAGCTGTGTTTGATTTGGGTTGGAGATGAACTGTGCAGGACAGTCGATCGGCAGGAGTTTTATTTAAGTTTGTTATATATATCTTACCTTTGGTTTAGCTGGGATGCATGACAGCAGCAAGGAACAGTCTGGAATAAAAAAGGGTGCGGCCTTTTCCTGGTGTCCTTTATATCTCGTGGAGAACTATGGGAAATGTAGTTTTCAGGACAATATAAGTTGAGGTTGTGTGTTAATTCACATGTGTTTAAAGGAGGTGTTTTATGTATGAATGTCTAAGTGTATTTTCTTTGTTGCTTTATGAATAAATGTTATTCTTATGTTCATTCGTGTCCGTGTATTGCTGTATATATTTTCCCCTTTTATGTTTGCTGTAATAGAATGAGAAGTCTTGTGATTACCCCTGTAATTATCAAAATGGTTTGGTCCGGGTAGTTAAAAGAGCTTCAATGTCTGTGGCTGGGTTAGTTCTGCCGTGGGATTACTTAGATACAGAACTCTAGTGATGTGATGCTGAAGCTCATGACGAAGCTAATTCTGAAGCTCATTCCGAAGCTCATTCCGAAGCTCATTCCGAAGGTCATTCCGAAGGTCATTCCGAAGGTCATTCCGAAGCTCATTCCGAAGCTCATTCCGAAGGTCATTCCGAAGGTCATGTCGAAGGTCATTCCGAAGCTCACACCGAAGCTCACGCGGACGCTCACGCCGCGCTGATGCCGACGATGATGCCGACGATGACGCTGACGATGACGCTGACGATGACGCTGACGATGACGCTGACGATGATGCTGACGATGATGCTGACGATGACGCTGACGATGTTGCTGACGATGTTGCTGACGCTCACATGACAAGCTGACGCTCATGCACATGCTGCTGAATGCTTATGGTGCACATGCTGCTCATGCTCATCGGCTCATGCTGCTCATGCTGACGCTTATTCTACGGCTGACGCTGACGCACATGCTGGCGCTCCTGCTGATCGTGACGCTGACGCTGATGCTGCTCCTCATACCGCTCATGTTGCACTTGCTTATGCTGCTCATGCTGCTCATGCTTATGCTGCACATGCTGCTCATGCTCATTTGCTCATGCAGCCAAGCTGATGCTAACGCTGGCGCTCATGACGAAGTTCATGCCTCGCACTGCACTCATGCCTCGCACTGCACTCATGCTACGGCTGACGCACACTGCTCATACTCACACTGCTCATGCTCACACTGCTCATGCTCACACTGCTCATGCTCACACTGCTCATGCTCACACTGCTCATACTCCCACTGCTCATGCTCACACTGCTCATGCTCACACTGCTCATACTCCCACTGCTCATGCTCACACTGCTCATGCTCACACTGCTCATACTCACACTGCTCATGCTCACACTCATGCTGCTGCTCTTGCTCATGCCGACGGGAAGTCACTTATTTCCAGGGGTTTCAGTACAGCGTAAAAAGCGTGACGTTGTAGAGTAGGCGTTCTCCTAAATACAAATTTCCATAGGTCACCGGACATGCACGCTAAGTGTTTTTTTTTTCTTTTTTTTCCCCGCGCTAAGTGTATTGAGGATAACATTACACCAATGGTTTTCGTTTTTGTCGCTAAGAAACAATCCGGTTAAAATTTATTTTTTATGTCATGTCAAAGTTAATTATTTCAAAGTCACACGCTAATATTACACAATCTCGCTATTAAACAACCAGAAATATTGGAATACGCCATGATCCCTGGCACACATTTAACAAAATTATATGTGCATGTGATACCTGTCCTAACTGTAATCTGCATCAGATACCCGTGTTTGTGTTTACAGGGGTTTCATGTGATTCCTGTCCTAACTGTACATGTGCATCAGATACCTGTGTGTGTGTTTACAGGGGTTTCACGAGTTCACACTACATATAATTTTGAGTGAGTAAGATTCAATGCATATTTGGCGTGCTGTCCGGAAGGAGGGCTCCGAGCTCGGAATTTTGCCCGAACCCAGAGTACTCCCCCCGTATGTAAGTGATTTTTAGAAAGAGGAGTGTGGAGAACTAGGAGTGTGGAGGAGGGATGCTGCAAACTGTCAATGGATGGAGGTAAGACTGCTGAGTCTATTTGTACCCTCTTATCATTGATTGCTGATTGCTGTCCACTCGTGGCAATTATCTGATTGTGCTCCTCCCGAACTTAGTTAATAAAACTTCATTTAATGAGATACCCGTCCTCACTGTACATGTGCATCAGATACCTGTGTGTGTGTTTACAGGGGTTTCATGAGATACCTGTCCTAACTGTACATGTGCATCAGATACCTGTGTGTGTGTTTACAGGGGCTTCATGCGTTACCCGTCCTAACTGTACATGTGCATCAGATACCTGTGTGTGTGTTTACAGGGGCTTCATGCGTTACCCGTCATAACTTTACATCTGCATCAGATACCTGTGTGTGTTTACAGGGGCTTCATGCGATACCCGTCATAACTTTACATCTGCATCAGATACCTGTGTGTGTGTTTACAGGGGTTTCATGAGATACCTGTCCTAACTGTACATGTGCATCAGATACCTGTGTGTGTGTTTACAGGGGTTTCATGAGATACCTGTCCTAACTGTACATGTGCATCAGATACCTGTGTGTGTGTTTACAGGGGTTTCATGAGATACCTGTCCTAACTGTACATGTGCATCAGATACCTGTGTGTGTGTTTACAGGGGTTTCATGAGATACCTGTCCTAACTGTACATGTGCATCAGATACCTGTGTGTGTGTTTACAGGGGCTTCATGCGTTACCCGTCCTAACTGTACATGTGCATCAGATACCTGTGTGTGTTTACAGGGGCTTCATGCGATACCCGTCATAACTTTACATCTGCATCAGACACCTGTGTGTGTGTTTTCAGGGGTTTCATGCGATACCTGTCATAACTTTACATCTGCATCAGATACCTGTGTGTGTGTTTACAGGGGTTTCATGCGATACCTGTCCTAACTGTACATGTGCATCAGATACCTGTGTGTGTGTTTACAGGGGTTTCATGCGATACCTGTCATAACTTTACATCTGCATCAGATACCTGTGTGTGTGTTTACAGGGGTTTCACGAGATTCCCGTCCTAACTGAAATCTGCATCAGATACCTGTGTGTGTGTTTACAGGGGTTTCATGCGATACCTGTCATAACTTTACATCTGCATCAGATACCTGTGTGTGTGTTTACAGGGGTTTCACGAGATTCCCGTCCTAACTGAAATCTGCATCAGATACCTGTGTGTGTGTTTACAGGGGCTTCATGCGATACCCGTCATAACTTTACATCTGCATCAGATACCTGTGTGTGTGTTTACAGGGGTTTCATGAGATACCCGTCCTAACTGTACATGTGCATCAGATACCTGTGTGTGTGTTTACAGGGGTTTCACGAGTTCACACTACATATAATTTTGAGTGAGTAAGATTCAATGCATATTTGGCGTGCTGTCCGGAAGGAGGGCTCCGAGCTCGGAATTCTGCCCGAACCCAGAGTACTCCCCCCGTATGTAAGTGATTTTTAGAAAGAGGAGTGTGGAGAACTAGGAGTGTGGAGAAGGGGTGGAGGAGGGATGCTGCAAACTGTCAATGGATGGAGGTAAGACTGCTGAGTCTATTTGTACCCTCTTATCATTGATTGCTGATTGCTGTCCACTCGTGTCAATTATCTGAACGTGCTCCTCCCGAACTTAGTTAATAAAACTTCATTTAATGAGATACCCGTCCTCACTGTACATGTGCATCAGATACCTGTGTGTGTGTTTACAGGGGTTTCATGAGATACCCGTCATAACTTTACATCTGCATCAGATACCTGTGTGTGTGTTTACAGGGGTTTCATGAGATACCGGTCCTAACTGTACATGTGCATCAGATACCTGTGTGTGTGTTTACAGGGGTTTCATGCGATACCTGTCCTAACTGTACATGTGCATCAGATACCTGTGTGTGTGTTTACAGGGTTTCATGTGAAACCCGTCCTAACTGTACATCTGCATCAGATACCTGTGTGTGTGTTTACAGGGGCTTCATGCGTTACCCGTCCTAACTGTACATGTGCATCAGATACCTGTGTGTGTTTACAGGGGCTTCATGCGATACCCGTCATAACTTTACATCTGCATCAGATACCTGTGTGTGTGTTTTCAGGGGTTTCATGCGATACCTGTCATAACTTTACATCTGCATCAGATATCTGTGTGTGTGTTTACAGGGGTTTCATGAGATACCTGTCCTAACTGTACGTCTGCATCAGATACCTGTGTGTGTGTTTACAGGGGTTTCATGAGATACCTGTCCTAACTGTACATGCGCATCAGATACCAGTGTGTGTTTACAGGGGTTTCATGCGATACCTGTCCTAACTGTACATGTGCATCAGATACCTGTGTGTGTTTACAGGGGTTTCATGCGATACCTGTCCTAACTGTAAATGTGCATCAGATACCTGTGTGTGTTTACAGGGGTTTCATGCGATACCTGTCCTAACTGTACATGTGCATCAGATACCTGTGTGTGTGTTTACAGGGGTTTCATGCGATACCTGTCCTAACTGTACATGTGCATCAGATACCTGTGTGTGTGTTTACAGGGGTTTCATGCGATACCTGTCATAACTTTACATCTGCATCAGATACCTGTGTGTGTGTTTACAGGGGTTTCATGCGATACCTGTCCTAACTGTAAATGTGCATCAGATACCTGTGTGTGTGTTTACAGGGGTTTCATGAGATACCTGTCCTAACTGTACATGTGCATCAGATACCTGTGTGTGTGTTTACAGGGGTTTCATAAGATACCTGTCCTAACTGTACATGTGCATCAGATACCTGTGTGTGTGTTTACAGGGGTTTCATGCGATACCTGTCATAACTTTACTTCTGCATCAGATACCTGTGTGTGTGTTTACAGGGGTTTCATGCGATACCTGTCCTAACTGTAAATGTGCATCAGATACCTGTGTGTGTGTTTACAGGGGTTTCACGAGTTCACACTTACATATAATTTTGAGTGAGTAAGATTCAATGCATATTTGGCGTGCTGTCCGGAAGGAGGGCTCCGAGCTCGGAATTCTGCCCGAACCCAGAGTACTCCCCCCGTATGTAAGTGATTTTTAGAAAGAGGAGTGTGGAGAACTAGGAGTGTGGAGGAGGGATGCTGCAAACTGTCAATGGATCGAGGTAAGACTGCTGAGTCTATTTGTACCCTCTTATCATTGATTGCTGATTGCTGTCCACTCGTGTCAATTATCTGAACGTGCTCCTCCCGAACTTAGTTAATACAACTTCATTTCATGAGTTACCCGTCCTAACTGTACATGTGCATCAGATACCTGTGTGTGTGTTTACAGGGGTTTCATGAGATACCCGTCCTAACTGTACATGTGCATCAGATACCTGTGTGTGTGTGTTTACAGGGGCTTCATGCGATACCTGTCCTAACTGTACATGTGCATCAGATACCTGTGTGTGTGTTTACAGGGGTTTCATGCGATACCCGTCCTAACTGTACATGTGCATCAGATACCTGTGTGTGTGTTTACAGGGGCTTCATGCGATACCTGTCATAATTGTACATGTGCATCAGATACCTGTGTGTGTGTTTACAAGGGTTTCATGCGATACCTGTCCTAACTGTACATGTGCATCAGATACCTGTGTGTGTGTTTACAGGGGCTTCATGCGATACCCGTCCTAACTGTACATGTGCATCAGATACCTGTGTGTGTGTTTACAGGGGTTTCATGCGATACCTGTCCTAACTGTACATGTGCATCAGATACCTGTGTGTGTGTTTACAGGGGTTTCATGCGATACCTGTCCTAACTGTAAATGTGCATCAGATACCTGTGTGTGTGTGTTTACAGGGGCTTCATGTGATACCTGTCCTAACTGTACATGTGCATCAGATACCTGTGTGTGTGTTTACAGGGGTTTCATGCGATACCTGTCCTAACTGTACATGTGCATCAGATACCTGTGTGTGTGTTTACAGGGGTTTCATGAGATACCTGTCCTAACTGTACGTCTGCATCAGATACCTGTGTGTGTGTTTACAGGGGTTTCATGCGATACCCGTCCTAACTGTACATGTGCATCAGATACCTGTGTGTGTGTTTACAGGGGTTTCATGCGATACCTGTCCTAACTGTACGTCTGCATCAGATACCTGTGTGTGTGTTTACAGGGGTTTCATGCGATACCCGTCCTAACTGTACGTCTGCATCAGATACCTGTGTGTGTGTTTACAGGGGTTTCATGCGATACCCGTCCTAACTGTACATGTGCATCAGATACCTGTGTGTGTTTACAGGGGTTTCATGCGATACCTGTCTTAACTGTACATGTGCATCAGATACCTGTGTGTGTTTACAGGGGTTTCATGAGATACCTGTCCTAACTGTAAATGTGCATCAGATACCTGTGTGTGTGTGTTTACAGGGGTTTCATGCGATACCTGTCATAACTGTACATGTGCATCAGATACCTGTGTGTGTGTTTACAGGGGTTTCATGAGATACCTGTCCTAACTGTAAATGTGCATCAGATACCTGTGTGTGTGTGTTTACAGGGGTTTCATGCGATACCCGTCCTAACTGTACATGTGCATCAGATACCTGTGTGTGTTTACAGGGGTTTCATGCGATACCTGTCTTAACTGTACATGTGCATCAGATACCTGTGTGTGTGTTTACAGGGGTTTCATGAGATACCTGTCCTAACTGTAAATGTGCATCAGATACCTGTGTGTGTGTGTTTACAGGGGTTTCATGCGATACCTGTCATAACTGTAAATGTGCATCAGATACCTGTGTGTGTGTTTACAGGGGTTTCATGAGATACCTGTCATAACTTTACATCTGCATCAGATACCTGTGTGTGTGTGTTTACAGGGGTTTCATGCGATACCTGTCCTAACTGTAAATGTGCATCAGATACCTGTGTGTGTGTTTACAGGGGTTTCATGCGATACCCGTCCTAACTGTACGTCTGCATCAGATACCTGTGTGTGTGTTTACAGGGGTTTCATGCGATACCCGTCCTAACTGTACATGTGCATCAGATACCTGTGTGTGTTTACAGGGGTTTCATGAGATACCTGTCCTAACTGTAAATGTGCATCAGATACCTGTGTGTGTGTGTTTACAGGGGTTTCATGCGATACCTGTCATAACTGTACATGTGCATCAGATACCTGTGTGTGTGTTTACAGGGGTTTCATGAGATACCTGTCCTAACTGTAAATGTGCATCAGATACCTGTGTGTGTGTGTTTACAGGGGTTTCATGCGATACCCGTCCTAACTGTACATGTGCATCAGATACCTGTGTGTGTTTACAGGGGTTTCATGCGATACCTGTCTTAACTGTACATGTGCATCAGATACCTGTGTGTGTGTTTACAGGGGTTTCATGAGATACCTGTCCTAACTGTAAATGTGCATCAGATACCTGTGTGTGTGTGTTTACAGGGGTTTCATGCGATACCTGTCATAACTGTAAATGTGCATCAGATACCTGTGTGTGTGTTTACAGGGGTTTCATGAGATACCTGTCATAACTTTACATCTGCATCAGATACCTGTGTGTGTGTGTTTACAGGGGTTTCATGCGATACCTGTCCTAACTGTAAATGTGCATCAGATACCTGTGTGTGTGTTTACAGGGGTTTCATGCGATACCTGTCCTCACTGTACATGCTTTTATTCTTGTGTATGATTGGTGTTTTGGGTACTGTTGTCCCGATTAAACCAGTCAAATGGCCATGATCAGACTGGCAGCTTACAGACGCTCATCCAGTCAGCCACGGCTGAGACTGCGAGTCTAACGCGTCGCCTGACACTCTCGCTACAAGGAAATACATTGTTTTCTACAAGGAAATACATTGTTTTCTTATTATGAATATAATGTCATGCATTTATTCTTGTGTATGATTGGTGTTTTGGGTACTGTTGTACCGATTAAACCAGTCAAATGGCCGCGATCCGACTGGCAGTGCAGACGCTTGCTGGACGCTCATCCAGTCAGCCGCGGGTGATCAGCGAATATAACGCGTTGCCTGACACTCTCGCTAAAAGTAAATAAATTGTTTTCTTATTATGAATATAATCTCATGCCTTTATTATTGTGTATGATTGGTGTTTTGGGTACTGTTATCCCGATCAAACCAGTCAAATGGCCGTGATCAGACTGGTAGCTTGCAGACGCTCATCCAGTCAGCCGAGGCTTAGACAGTCTAACGCGTTGCCTGACACTCATACTAAAAGGAAATAAATTGTTTTCTTATTATGAATATAATGTCATGCTTTTATTCTTGTGTATGATTGGTGTTTTGGGTACTGTTGTCCCGATTAAGCCAGTCAAATGGCCGTGATCTGACTGGCAGCTTACAGACGCTCATCCAGTCAGCCGCGCTGATCAGCGAATATAACGTTAGACTCGCAGTCTCAGCCGCGGCTGACTGGATGACGTGATGATGAGCGTCTGTAAGCTGCCAGTCTGATCATGGCCAATTGACTGGTTAAATTGGAATAACAGTCCACAAAATAGCAATCTGGAGACAAAGAAGGATATATATATATATATATATATATATATATATATACAGTATAAGCAGTTCTCTACAAAATTCTATTTTAAAATGATAAAACGCTAAACTGTAATACATTTATTTATTATTCAAGTTTAAACCCTGATAATTAGTATTCTCCCATCATTTGTTTACATATCTTTTTATCCGTGCAATTAAAGCTCACATTGGGTCATTCCAACATCCTGGAAAACATAATTACTTTGATATATTATTTAACTACCTTGGCTCGTTGACAACACTAGGCCTATAATCTGATTAAATTGTTAACCCGGCTCCCTGGCTCAGAGTTGCAGTGCTTTGTTTCGGTTTTATGTTTTAAAATACTTTTTAGACAGCTGTAAATGTGGGAAACAAATGCCTTAAAATAGACTCTCCCCGCAGCTTGTTTACTGTCACTATTACTCTTAGTCCTTTTTTTATAAACGGTGATGATCCTTCGAGCGATGAGCCAGACATGAAGTTCGTGTCTGTGGGAGCCGCTTTATACAGACTGAGATTAGAGAAAGGTCAACAGAATAAAACGGATTGATGGTGCTCGCAGCTCCAAGCCGGGAGGCTGAAAGCGGCGGCTGAGTGACTGAGTCTGCGGACTGTGGCGAATGCGCTTTTGTGCTTTGGCCGTAAATAGGCTTGTATCATATCATCATCCTCCGAGCGGGTATACAGAAGATTTACTATTTGTCGCCTCACTCGCACTTGAAAACGCTCAGAAACAAGGGGGCTATGTTCCGCACCGCAAACCAGCTAACTTCAGGTAAAGGAAGCAACTGTAAAAGCAGATGTTCTTAACTAGTTTTGTCCTTTTTGAGGATGTGGGCATGTCACACAACTGGTCTGTTAGCATCCTGCTAATCTGACTTGTTGCTACCAAGTGACCATGAATTTGCACCAAAAGCAGTTTTATTTTTAATTTTTTATCAACACCAAAAGATAAGGAGAAAGCCAACTGGTCTCTTGTTATTTTGCTATCTATACGCATTAATATGGCTAATTTTATTTCATTATTAGCATTTAGCATAGTTTTGCCCTGCTGTCCATGGGTGTGTCAGATATCTGCAGTGACTCATTTTTAGCCTGTATTTAAAAAAAATCACTTTCGCTAAGCATGGTGAGGTTCATTTACAAAAAAATACTGGCTAGACACAGTAAAAGGCACAAGCTTGCACTGCTAACCAGCTATCTACAGGTAATGGTAAAAAATTAGGGAAAGAGGCTGTTCTAAACTAGTTTTGTAGTTTTTGAGAATGACGGAAAGCCCCACAACTGGTCCATATTAGCATCTGGATAATTTTACTAGCAGCTACTTAATAGTGACAGATAAATTTGCCCAAAAATACATGTGTTTACTCCTCTCTTGTTATGTTGCTATCTGGTTAATTTCATTTTATTAGCATTTAGCATGTTTTTACCCAATTGCCCATGACTGTGTCGAATCAAACCTGATGTAACCCATTTCTGAGCAGTAACCAACCAGTTGACAAGTTTATCTTTATGAGAAAAATATATAAAACGACACAAAGCGTGCATACAAATTGGTCTACATGAAGTATGATAAGAAAATCCCTCCTGTTAGACACGCTTATCGTTTTGATCGGAGTCTGTAATGTGTCGAGCTCCAGCCAAGTGACTGCATGAGATACTTTCTGCTTTGATTTTCCCAACAATGACTCTCCATGTCAATAAAATTCCGACAATGCGAGAGATATCAAGGACTTGTCGTGAAGGATCAGCGGACATCTTTAAAATCAAGATCACCTCAAGGGCAAGCTGACAAACATCCAGGCATACTTCACGCTTGCCTTGAGATTGTAAAATAACAAGGGGGTTGGGGATGGGAGTGAGAGGTTAAGGTATATTCTGTCAAAGAAATGTTCAATACAACAATGACATCCCTGTTACAGTCGAAAGGCCTCAATCTTTTTAGTTCGGTTGTAAAAAAAAAAAAGCAAAGATGTCAGAAAATAGAAAGCAAAATGGAAAACTACAGAGCTTCCTGCTGTTCCTCTCAAAGCTCATTCACAATAACTGGATTTGCAGCAAATAAACATAAATGAGACACTTGGTCTACATCTGCTCCTCAGATTAGGCTACTTCAGTGTCCTCTGCTGTGTTTTTGTACTTGTTGTAATTTATTGTACAAAGCAGACTAATTATGGTCATTCACTCTGCACAATATAGTCTGCGTGAGATATTTGATTTCCGGAGTTAGTGCCCGAGGAGAAAGAAAATTAAGTCGAGTCTGTACGTAAAATGCAATTTTTCGTCAATCCTCTCGTTTTCTAGTGATATGTTTTAATTTCACAATGTTTATTTTGTAATGTGCTGGTCTGATTCGTTCTAGTGAATCATTTGGTTTAGATGGTTCAAGTAAAACGATTCAATAGTTTAAGTCCAGTTTATTTTCTTTAAAAGAAAATGAAGAGTTTTTGGGGTCAAGAGTTTTTTGGGGTTTTTGGTTATCAGTCTGTTTACACCAGCACGCGCATGCCCATTGTTGGTGAATGGTCACGTGATCCGCGTTTTCAGTCGTTTTAATGTGGACGAAGATCAATTGTAATACGCAGATAAAACGCTGGTGTGGACGGAGATCGTATTCGTTTTAATTCTCCATTTTTAAACGAAAACGCAGTATTGTGGACGGGCCCTTAGAAAATATACAAATCATGCAGTTGGCTAATAAATTATTATACGACACCGCTTTTAACTAAAACCGTCAACTTTTTATGAGCTTTGGCCGCTCATTTGCACGACAACAGCGTTTTGGAGGCCTGAAAAAGCACAATTTTGAAAAGAACTTGAATGTGCAAGTTTTTGAAAATGAAAAACTTTTTTTTTTTTTTTAAATGTGAAAACGGTGACATCATGCACATGCGTATTACGTTTTCAGTCTGTGAGTTCTTTATAAAGTGACATACTGGCCTGGTAGCATCATACACTTTTCCGTTTTTAGCACATTGCTGTCATCATGTAAACTTACCCTTAGTTGCATTTAGAGGTTTACAATTACTAATCACACAATTTTTGTTTGTCGAATGATTAAACACACACACACACACAAAAACTACATAGACTACAGTCTACAGACTATGAGGGATCTACAGACAAGATTGGGAGACTTGATGGGGCTCTTTTGACTTGGACTAGCAAGTACACACTTGACAACCACTCAAAACACCATAGCAACACCTTAGCAACCACACACAATTGATTAAAAAAAAAAACTAAAATTAATTACATAATAGACCAATTAATGACCAAACAAATGACAATTCTGACCTTGCATTCTTGTGGCATGGGTAATTGGCACACCCTAGCAACACCTTAGCAACCACACACAATTGATTAAAAAAAATAAACAAATGAATTACATAATAGACCAATTAACGACCAAACAAATGACAATTCTGACCTTGCATTCTTGTGGCATGGGTAATTGGCACACCCTAGCAACACCTTAGCAACCACACACAATTGATTAAAAAAAAACTAAACAAATTAATTACATAATAGACCAATTAATGACCAAACAAATGACAATTCTGACCTTGCATTCTTGTGGCATGGGTAATTGGCACACCCTAGCAACACCTTAGCAACCACACACAATTGATTAAAAAAAAATAAACAAATGAATTACATAATAGACCAATTAATGACCAAACAAATGACAATTCTGACCTTGCATTCTTGTGGCATGGGTAATTGGCACACCCTAGCAACACCTTAGCAACCACACACAATTGATAAAAAAAAACTAAACAAATTAATTACATTATAGACCAATTAATGACCAAACAAATGACAATTCTGACCTTGCATTCTTGTGGCATGGGTAATTCCTACATGCTACTGCAGTGAGAAATAAGTTTCATTGTAGGCTGGCTTATCTGCATGGGTCGTTTTCAATACGCAGTGATTATACCCTCGGTCCTGAACCACACATACACTACGGCCCATCACCTCCCGGCCGTCAAGAAGAAAAACTGACAGCAATTATATGTGTGAGTACACTTGAGCGTGGGTGTGGACAAACACTCACATTCACGCTAAGACGTTTTAGAGGTGTTCGCATCAGTTCTTATAGAGTGACAGTGCTGGCACTGACTGCAGACATTACATGTGATTCCCACAGCCTGCGTCTCAAATTTTGGCAGCAGTGTGGCAGGTGCATCAGAGTCTTCCAAGACTGCAAATAAAAGTAAAGCAGTAGGCTAATGTGCTTAAACCATTATGCTAGTTATACAGGCCTTTGTATATGTAGTGCTGACTACTTAGTAGCACTGAATGTACTTCATATACCAAAACCATGGTTGAAATCACACTGGCAGACATACTTATTGCTTAAAGAACAAGCCATTTTAGAGGAAAAATGCTGTATTAAAGGATTAGCTTTCCATATTTGATATAGCATGCAACAGCTTTAAGCTTCAGTGAAATCAGCCATTGTCCAATTACACTATTTGTTCTTTAAATTATGAAAAAATGCTAAAAAATAAAATAATGCATGTATATTAAGTTGTTATATCGTATTATATAGCACACTTTTAAACCATAAGTAAAAAGTCTTTATCTAATTGAATCCAATTATTTTTTTATTATGCGACAAAGATCAAGTAATAATAATAATAATAATAATATGTTTATTTTATATAGCGCCTTTCAAAGTTCTCAAGGTCGCTTTACAGTTAAGTACAAATGAGCATCACATAACAACATGACATAGAAACAATACAATAAATTGAGACATAGAAACATGACATAGAAAAAATAATTATAACTAACTACAATTAAAACTAGTACAACTAAAACGAGCACAAAAAGAACATATATATATATATATATATATATACTAAATACTAGATACATTAGACAGCTTTCTGAATGTGCCAAAATTCACTCTGATGCTTGTATGGATATTTTTAACAGACGGATTAGTACACACAAACCCAACGAGAAATTATTAAAGCATCAAGAGACTTGCATATGGCATTCGTGCTAGTATTACGTAACAGTGCACATATGTAAAATGGTTGTGTTGTCCTTTCGGAGAGGGTGTCTCACAACCATTATCGCTTCATGGCTCTGGTATTACCCATATGACCTGTGTTATGTCACACAAAACTAATTTACCCTCAGTCTAATCGCATGACTTGTCCAAAGCGCAGCTGTGAATGTTAGGGAATTTGTCGTTTCCTTCTGCCCAGCAGAATTTAAATTAACCAAGAAGCTAAATGCCATAATATGATGTTAACTGCACATTTCAATAATAAACAAGAACATATTTAACCTATATTTGACTGGAAACCCCATTAGACCTAAAGGGCCAAGCCAAACATGCTAACTAGAAGGCTGTCTCTTGAATATGTAGCTAAATTAGGATAGTTACCCTCCAAGATAAAGGGAAATTAAACATGCTTTTGTTAGCGCTTTCCTTCTTGTAAGGACAACACATGTTCGATATCTCATAGGAAATCCAAAAGTACTCCTCTCCTTGGAGGATCTCCAAAGGACGTGCTAACCCTGCAGAGAAGATGGGCCACCTCAGAGGAGCTGTCCTGCTTCCCTGGCTTAAAATATCACATTTAGTCATGCGCACATGAATACACACAGACACAGATGCCTGTATGGATAAAGCCCTTTGCACTCAGCTGATTAGAGCTTGCTTGTTGGGCAGGACTGAGATGACACCTCCACTATAATTATGAAATTGATTTACCGGTACTTGATTTGCTATAAACAAAAGCCCAACGACTTGCTAACACTGATTTCACCTAAAAGGCAAACAAAACTGCTAAACTTTTATAATAATTATAATATAGAGGCTAGCCCAAAGACAAAGTCTACTCTACATTTTATAATTATTTTATAATATATATGGAAAATTATACTCGGGTCACTTTATTTAGTCGTTTTATGCCATGTCAGCATCCATCTAATGTTATTTTCATGGGGGAAAAAACACTTATTAAATTAATAAAAGATATTTAAAAGATACAATTGTTTTGGCGCACTTAAAAATTCTAGTAGTATTCCTGTTGATATTTCCTAAATATATCCTTTAGATAACAAATAAAAAACAGTAGAATATCAAGTGTTCCAATCAAGTACAATCCGATCATGGAAAGACCATGTAAATGTTCTTTACATCACATCATTTGCATAATTTGCGTAAAATGTATTGTGCATTTCCAATCAGATCCCAATCTGTTCAATCAATGAGATATGCCAGTGGCCATATGTAAATGGCTCCACTGAGATGACGTTCAACTTTGAAACCAACAGACAAATCTCACAAAGCCAAAACACTGATGAGCAACAATAATTAGCACATTATAAAAGGTACAAAGATCAAATATATTGCAGAGCGATAGTGGCTTAATGTGCTTTCACGACCTGGCTTGAGGGAATAAAGAAAGAAAGAACACATTTAACTTACAGCTCGAAAAGTTGGAGATTCTGAAAGAGTTGCCATGAGAGAGTTGTCAGAGGGTTCCCGGACAAGTTTCTGCAGGGAGAGAAAACAGAGAGAAAGAGAGAGAGAGTTTAACGGTTTAATACTGACTATTTGCGGTATGCCGATAAAGGAAACACAGGGAAGTCAAACAACGGCAGTGAGACGACCAGCCCAAAGTTAAGAGAATAAGTGCAACAGTATTCGGTACCTTGCAGCCTGGCAATTCAATAAACGGAGACTTGGTCATTTTGAAGACAACAAATTAAATCGAGGAGGAGGAGGCCTGGAGCCTTAAAAGCCACTAAACTCAATACAATGCGAAATGACTGTGAAGCAAATAAGCCCTGTTTTCAGAACAGAGCTTTCAGATGTGGGAGGCTGAGATAGAAGCATTAACTCGAAAACAGAAGGGAGGGTCTCTAAGAAACTGTTCGCAACTGATATTAAGTGTTGGTCAATCGGATCACAAGTGGATGACACTAAATACAGGTGTAAACGGGGTCTAAAACGTTTTGAGCTTGTCCACTTTCAATCACTTTATAGTCGAAAATGCATTAGACCGGATTGCTTTCGTAGTGGTTGGTTTGAAAAAGAAAAACGTACCAAGCATAATGTTCTCTCACCATTCCTGAAACCAAAGCTGTGATGTTTTCAAATGTAAATTGCGCAAACTCAATTAGATCGAAACGTGTATTTCATTACATTTGTTATTTATTAAGCACTTTTACACAACTGGTCGTTCAACAAAGTGCTGTACAAGAATGGAGACAAAACAACCGTACAAAACCACACAGACATTTAAGAACAATAAAATAAACGGCTCTAGAAACCCCACAAGAACATCTACTATACCTTGTTAAAAGCTGAATCTAGAAGATATTCCTTTAGCTTTTGTTTACAGAAAGTTAATATAGGTTCTAATCTAATAGAAATGGGAAGGTCATTTCAGAGTTTTGGGGCAATCGCTGAAAAAGCTCGATCTCCGCTTCTCCGTTTGGTTCTACAAGTCGTCAAAACCAGCTGGTTAGCTGACCTTAAAAACCATTTTGGTTCATATTTCTTAATCAGATTGGCTAAATACAGTGGGGCCATACCATGCAATGATTTATAGACAAAACATAACATTTTAAAATGTACTCTGTGGTCGATCGGTAGCCAATTTAAAGTTCTCAAAACTGGGGTGATATGGTCTCTGGGGTAGTCTCGCAGCTGCATTTTGGACCAATTGTAAGCGATTAATCAATGATTTATTTATGCCGACGTATAGTGAGTTACTGCACAATAGTCTAGTCTTGTAAATATAAAAGCATGAATGAGTTTTTCGAGATCACGCATGGTCAGAAATGGTTTCACCTTTGCTAATAATCTCAAATGAGATTGTAAAAAAAAACCCAAAAAAACATTTATAAACCCTTAATATAACCCTCATAAACCCTTCCCTCGAAGAAATCAGGTTAAAAGTGGACAAAAGTCATATCCCCTGTTACCGCTTTGGGTGTACAGTAGTACATATGAAAGCGCTATATAAATTCCTTCCTTCCTTACTTCCCTCATAAGAGACAGATTAAAACACCAGGTGTAAACCGGTATGTGTCTCCCTCATCTACTTGTGATCTGATCATCTTAAAACCAGCTGTAAACAGGGCTTAAATGAAGTTTGTGTCAAGTCTAGTAACTTATAAAGTAGGATGGCATGGAAATTAATGGTATTATGCTAATGTAACCGGTCCTACTTGACCCGCTCCAAGCTCGGGTCACCGGCGTGGGAGGCGCGCGCGCTAACAAGGACGGGTCACGGCACCAAATGCAACCGGTCCTGCTCGACCCACTCAGAGCAAGAAGGTAAAATATTATATTTTTTCTTAGACACACCTATCATTATCTAGGGTCGTATGGATTAAGTCAACTTTTCATAAGTCAACCGAACAGCACATATTCATTTGCATATTTTGGGTGAACATCCCTTTAAATGCAAAGAAAACATCAGCTCAGCTCTTGGATCTTTCCTCTTGCATACTTACATGCACAACACATTGTGGGACGGCAGCTAGCAATACCTCTCCTGGGGCTGAAACTAAAACCCTGGAGCCTTACTAACAGGCCTTCATTATCAATATTTATTGAATACTTCAGATCACTTAATACCCCAAACACTGGCCTGCTAAGATCCTATCAGGAACAGCTGACAGATAATCAATGCATCCAGATCCATCCTTTCGCCCCAGTGCTGCCCAGGGGACCGGAGCGCGAGGCTACCCGTCCCTGACCCGTCCCTTCACCTGCATTTTCTTTCATCATCTACTGACAGCAAAACAAAAAATCATTACAGCGAACTAGAACAAGTGTTCATAGAACAATCGAAGTCGAGCCCTTTCAACCTATATATCTATGTACACACATACATGCAAAGATTTGGATTTTTTTTAAGTGATAGGTGAGACTTTTACACTTGTGACAATTACAAAGATTTTTTTTTTTTTTTGATGATGATGATAAGAGCTCTTCTTTCATTATGTATTGAGGTTTTCACAAAAATATTAAGCAACACAACTGTTCATTCTTTTAATAATCACTTTGCCACCATAAGAAAATCTATTAAAAAATATTACATTTCCAAACGGTAGTAATATTTTATAAAAGTACAATCAACCTGGATTAAGTCATTTAAACTGTCATTTAATGTTGTAAAACTTATTAAAAACAGTTGAAACTGCTTGTAGCAAAAAACAAATTATTGATCATATTTTTTTGTCAATAAAATGAAAAAATAAATAAAATGTGAATACAATATTTAAAAGTGGATGTTCAAATGCTAAAAGCATTTATTGAATATCATGATTATGATGTCAAAATTATTAGAAAAGATTTTTTTTTTTTTTTTTACCAAATGGTTTACCAAAATGACTTTTAAAAGGAGAGTAGCCAAGTACTAAATAGCAGCTGTCTATTAAGTAGTACATTTAGCCTAGAATATAGAAATTATATTAGATATTCTAAAATGAACTAGTTTTTATTCTGCAGCAAGCATGTGTGTTAATGGTTCTTCTACACATTTTTGCAGCAAAAAGTCATGACATGGAGGGGGGAAAAAATGGTGATGGCGCAATGGATAAGACACATGACCTTATCCATCGAATCCACTGTGAGACACACTGTGTCCCTGAGCAAGACACTTAACCCCTAGTTTCTCCAGAGGCGTGCAACCTCTGACATATATAGAAATTGTAAGTCGCTTTGGATAAAAGTGTCAGCTAAATGAATAAATGTAAAATAAATAAATAAAAACCTTAAAGGGCCCTTTTGGCACATCATGGAGGAAAGTTTTCCTCCACTGAAAACAAGGTGTGCTTCATAGAGAGCTCTTGAAAGGAACCGCATGTGAAACAAAAACACCCACTTGTTAGATATTTTCAAGGCAAAGTCGCTTCAACATGCTAATGTGCCTGATTTGAATCTGCTTAGCCGGTCCCTAGTGTGGTGCTTAAGGAATCTCCAGCAGCAAAAAAATAAATAAATAAATAAAATAAAAATGTGCTTGCTGCTCTGACTTGTTGCCATAGCAACTTCAGCCTGTGAATCCTCACACTTTCTTTTCTTCCCATTTCCTGTGTCGCAGGATGGGAGGCAGGGAACCAGCTAACCAGTCAAGGAAAGCATCCTGACACCCACCGTAGACACGAGGTGGTGGCGGGTGAGAAAAAAGACGGATAAAAATGAATAAATTGACAAACAAAATAACCTTCGGTTCCTCAAACGAAAGTTTCTCGGTAATGCACCCACTCCTGCTCCGCTTGCCCTCGGCATTCTAATCACCTCATTAAATTGATAATGAGATTATTAAGGTGGCCTCCACAGGGACACACAAGGGCTCCGGATTTTGGCGAGGACATTATTATTCTCAGCACACAGAAGAGTTCATCTGGACATTGGGCTTTAAAGGAAAGGGGTCTGTGGGATCAGGACAACTAAATAACCCGGAGGGCTGTCCATCAAGGCTCGATTCCTTCTAGACCCTCACGTAATAACAAATCTTCAAATGGAAAAATAACTTTCAAGGACTTCAACAGCTAGGGGAACTGGATCATGACAAACAGAAGATTGTGAATATTGCCGAAGCAGTTAGTCGGTTTGGCTTACCAACAGAGCTCTAAGATTTTGATGGGGTTTTTTTAAAGAGAGGAAATGTTGAGGGCTGAGAGAGAGAGAGAGAGAGAGAGAGAGAGAGAGAGAGAGAGAGAGAGAGAGAGAGAGAGAGAGAGAGAGAGAGAGAGAGAGAGAGAGAAATCATTTCGAGTTTTCTCAAAAGAGCATTACAGGAGTAAAATTTAAGTAAAGACTTTCACTAAATCACCAATACTAATTATGCACTGTAAAAAAAAAATATTTTCATGATTTGTAATCATAACATTTTTTCTTTTGTCAAATCAACTTAGGTGATTAATGTAGTTCAGATAACATAATATTTTGAATTTCTGGTGGTTAAATTAATCTCCTTCATTGTATTAACTCAATTTTTTCCATTTCAATGAACTTAAAATTTTAGGCAATCAGGTTACTTATTTTTATAAGTTAAACCAACAATATTTTTTTTACAGTGTGGCAAAAATTCTTAGAAATATTCATATAATATATACTGTATAATAAAGCATGGCAGAAAGACAAGTAATAATCTCATAAAATGTTTCAGTTGTTACCAACAATAGTCAAACCCAGCCAGTCAACACTTTAGCAAAGTAGTTTAAAAATAAAATAAAAAAATAAAAAGTGATTTTTTTTTTGTTTCCCTTTTAATTTATCAAAAAATAATAATAATAATAATCAAGTCTTTCAATAACTACAAACATGCATTTTGGCTGACAAAAGAGTAAATAAATAAATGATGCATAATTTATCTATTTAATTATTATAATTTAATTAACTCCAAATAACAGATTTTTTAATTAGCAGGCTTATACTATTTTATATAAAAATTATAGATTTTTTTTTAATATAACACCGAAAATATAACTAAATCTTGAAATATTTTGTTAAATTGTTTTGAAGCTTATGCACCTACTTTCACTGAGAAAAATAAAAATAAAAAAAAAATCCAGGTTCTATTTTGGATACTATTCCTGGATAAATACACTTATTTATAAGCAGAATAACTCGCCTCTGTGTTCATGATTCAATGAGAATATAAAAGTAGATTTTCAAAGAACAGAAAATAATCACACACTCTCCGCTATTTTGAAAATAGAGCACAATAAACAAAGTTGTGTGTAAGCCGCCCGTTTTACTCCCTTGAGGGAGTTTAGCTCCCAAACAAACCTTTTCAGATTGCCGCAGACTATCAATTACGGTAATGACTTTCAGAGAAGAACGAGTCACGTGCGAGTGGTGAATGAGAACAGGAGTGCCTTTAAACACTTCCTGTTAGCCGGAAAATGGCTGTGCCCGTATATGTTTACACGTCCGTAGCAGGCCTGCATATGCTTGATGCGTGTGTAAAGGCGGAGGGGTCTCAATGTGTGCCCTTGCATACGAATGATGTCATTACCGTGTCATCCATTCAGAGTCAGGCACATGTGGGACGTGGGAAGGAGGGTTAAGGGCCTTATTGAGACAGATCATTCACCCGCATTAGCATAGAGAAAGAGGAATTATTGAGTCCTTCTGAAAGCTTCATTAGCTCCTAACCAGACATTGCACTCGCCAAGCACACGCTTCTGTGCACACTCGCAGGGTGTGTGACGGTCAGCCTCGGAGATGGTGATGACAATAAAAACGTCAACAGAAGCACAGGCAGCTTTAAAATATAGGTCTTTCCATCAAGCAGCGCAAACACATGAAAGCGGAATCGGGCCTTCACTCGTCTGTGGCGTAGCAAAGCTGCCCAAACCTCGGTCCACGCACAGGAAGTGTCCTTTTCAAAGGTCATACTTCGTTACAGTCAGAAGAAATGTCAGCTAAAATTGGATTTGGAGAAGAGGCAATAAAGAAATAAATCACACATCAAACGTGACGTGCAACCTCAATACAAAGGTTGAGATCATTATTACAGATAGAAATAGACAATATTTCTAAGAGCACTTTGGGAAAATCAACTTAACAGGTGATATTTACCGTGATAGCAGCAAATGAATTCCTGTGTTAAACGGACATGGTTTATAACCGTTCTGTGGCAAGCTACTCAAAAAAAAAAAAAAAAAAAAAAAGCTAAATGCTAAGCTATCAACTTCTATGCAGTGAAATTAACTACGCTTATTATTATTATTATTCGATAATTTATGATTAATGGCAAGCTACTAAAACATAGCTAAGATAGTATAAGTAAATAAGCTAAGCTAAGCTAGCCTTTAGAGAAGCAACAGTACAAGGCTAAAGTAGCTTGCTACATATAAAACACATGAAAATAGTCAGCTGTAACCTGAAAACAAAAATGTAAAGTAAAAAAAAAAACATACCCATGATACAGAAATCTATATCATGGCAATACAAAATCTAAAAAAAAAGAGGTAAACTTCTAATTATTGATTTTAAAATAGTCAATACCAAATAGCAAACCCTAATTATTTTGTTTTTTGAATATACAGTAAAAAATTACAATATATGCCACTAAAATAACTGTGTGTGTCTGGACACTGACTCAAATGAGTACTTTCACAAATGAAACTATGCTAAACCCATATAAGAAATGGACAATTGATTTCAACGGAGAAGGCTGAAGCCTGATTATTGCACTTCTTGTCTGATGTCTGAGCAACTGTGCAGGCTCAAACCGAGCTTGACGACAGTCTAACATTTGAAAATCTTCTAGTAGCTGTGCCAAGACAAATCTGAATCCCCTAATTCCTCAAAAACGTTGTTGAAATATACCTTTGCTTTTATGGACTCTCTATGGGCTTCTCCCTTGACTTTGTGCCTCCATGCCCCCCCCCCCCCCCCCCCCCATTGCCTCATAGACAGTAAAAGATTCCTCCTGTCTATACGTTAATGTATCTTTTGTGCGACAGAAAGTCGGCAAAAACGGCTTCTACAGGGCGGTAACATCAGATACAAAGTAATGGAGCCTTTTATACATTGTCGTGTTTCTTTAGAAATAAATAATGGACAAATTAACTCTTTGGACACCTCAGATGTAAAGTTATTCGCTGTCAAAGTGACGCCAAAATGAATGGGAGTCAATGGGATGCTAACAGCAGGTGAAGTTCTGCTACGCGAGGCTTCAACTTCCGTCTGATGGATTACCCTCTTGGCTAAACCACTAACAGAAAATACCAGACATTTATCTTGCTTAATTGCTGTCAGAGAAAATGTAAAGCTATAGTAAGTGCAAAGCTACTCAATGCCACTCAGAAACTTACTCATACGTAACCTTCAACCCTTTTACCCAAATTAATCTCAAAAAGTTGATCGAAAAACACCAGCCCAGACTAGGCTAAATTTGTACAACTTATCAATTAGCTATGCAACAATTCCACTATAAAGCAACTGGCCATTCGCCTCTAACATCATACTTGATAAAGTATTAATTTGCAAATCGTGTGACCAAATAGATTCAGAAAATAAAGAAATAAAAGTATGTATGTCCCCACTGCACAAACCTCAGTAATTAAAATCCAAATCTCTGATTAACACCTCAATTAAATAAGAGCATCTTTGTGAAGCTGGAAAAGGGAGCAGACACAATGAAGAGCAGCAAAAAAAGCCATATTGTATTACCTCGTTTTCCATACGCATATCGCTGCGGCGCAGCTGTGCCTAATTAGCCTCCATATTCACAACAACCGTGTTGTCCATGAACGGCCACGCCATGCACATCGTGAGCCTCACAATGACGTGACAGTGAGCTGTGCTCTCAATGCCTAAAGCATTTGGTGAGCTGCTCTGGGATGGCAGCGTCTCATCAATTATACACGCCGAAGGAGTTACGGGGAAGGCAAGGGCTAAACGGTCATAAAACGACAATTAGATACATAGCCTGCAGTGCCAGGTAAGGTAACTATGCATGAAAGGGTAACCGAGGGCCAGGGGCCGGCCCCGAGCTTCCCTCACCCAGGCAGCGGACCATGGAAATAGCATTCTACCTGTAAACAACAGACAACAGGTGTCACTCCCTCAGGAGGACGGTGTTATCTGCGGGACACCGCGGACGCTAGACAGGCACCAGAACGGACTGGCAGCTCTGATGAGAAAACATCTTTTATATCTGACACCTGCAAGACAGTAATTGCCGCTGTGGAGTTCTTAAGGGACTGTGATGCCTTTTGCGACCTCAAATAAACCTTGAAGATCATAAAAGGCGGATATTGTAGCTCTACAGTGTACAGTATTTTCCATATTTTGTACAGTCACAGGTCCGGTTTTGAAGGATAACTGGCATTTGGTTTCATATCCGACTTAGTTGCTTGGAAATTAGCTGCAGACACGCACAAACAAAACCCACACCTACTGCGCACCAGAGAGTCCCATCAAAAATAAATCCATATGAATATTTCACCAGCTTCTCTGTGACTATCCGACCAATACACATTCATCAAATGCGTCTTCAAGGTCAGAGTTTATTCCTCCAAGGCAAGGCTGGCCTTCCTTCCCACACATGGATATTCGAATCCCCTCTGTCAGCAATGTATCGCTCCGTTTGCTTTGTTCAGACTCGTTTCTACGGCTGCCTCATCCTCTACGCTTGTCTGCTTTCTACAGCTGTCAGTTATTCATGGCTTTTTGCACTGTCCCAGATACTGTAAGCCTGCTTTAAATGCTAATTCGCCCAGACTTAAACCTTTTGGCAATAAAAATAAATTAAAAGATATATAAATAAATAAATAGCCTACATACAATTGAATGGGGATAGATGCATAGCCAAACACTCTTTGGGGATTTAGAGTTTTGAAATAACAGATTTCTCTGCATTCAGATTTAAAAAAAAAATGCTTTCTCGTTATATACACTGCAGCATCCACCCTATTCTCAAAGTATCTGAAGTGGTTTGATAAAGAATTTGGTCTTCCTAAACATGCATGTAAAGACGCAGCACAAAAAAAAATGTGTCTTCTCGATGTCGACAACACAAACAAAACTCTTCCAGGCCTCGACTATGACTACAGTGTTTGAGGGCAGGTCAAAGTAGATGCTGTTCGCCGGCAGCCAATGAAGACATGTTTACAAACATTATGCAAATTTGTCATAAACCTAAGTGGGTTCGTCCAAGATGTAAGATTGGAATTTCTTTTAGGAAACAAAAATCTTTGACATTTGCAGACCTTTCACATTCACAAACAGCTACAATATTACACACAACATGAAAGGTTATATCCGAATAAGAATAATAGGGGTACTTCTCCTTTAAGACCACTTTCCAATAATGTTGATGTTACACAAATAGCCATGGTTTTATGCTAATAATAAATCAAAGTTTCAACGGTTCATATGGAAGCCGAAAGATTGGCCGTTACATAGAGCACACTACAATGGAAACAGTTTTTATATAGAACCCACAGCTATTCTCGTGAGACGGCTAGCCTACCACCTTAGGTCATTACCGCTGCAGTCAAATCCATGATACATAGCAAATCCCTTCCCACAATGCCGCAGAGGCCTGAAGGTGCTTGTGACACCACTGTCCTTACCTTGGCCTTCAAGGACTGAGGAGAAGGACAGTAGATAGAGGGACACGAAAGACAAATCTTCTTCTCCACTCAGTAGGGAGCAATTAATCAGTTCAAATATGTATTAGCGCCCCCAGAGACGGCCTCTGATACTACACCTAGCTGTCACAGCGGATAGAAGAACAAAACCAGAAAACTATAAACACTCGCGCCGAGTGGGCCTCGGGTCTGTGAGCTAACCGTCTCTTTAATGATCTCTGACCAGTGCTTGTCTCAGATTCGCACTTCACAGTGAAAGATTTATGACTTTTCAGGAATCTTCCATTCTAGCGCAAAGTCTGTGAGATTGGGAATTCTCCTTTGGGTCCCGGGCCAGGGGCAACAATTAGTGTTGTCAGTGTTCAGAACTGTGAAACAGTGGGTTATGGTTTACTATGATGTTTTTGACATATTAAATGTATAATTAGGGGATAATTGGTGCTACAGGAACTAAAAAAAAAAAGGAAAAGTTTCTCATATGAGACATAACCTGACAGAATATGAGCACAGCGGGGAAAATGAATGTGTGGTTGTATCACACACACAGACCCACAAGGATGTTCTCATAATGAACAGTTAGTATGAATAAGATAGTGCTTAGCCACAGGCTAACAGAAATTTGTGTGTGTGAGATTGTGTGTGTGTCAAAAGAGAAACCAAGGAAGAAATTGACAATAAGCAGCCGGTAAATGCCAGCAGCACCCCGTTTCTCTTGCCCTTCTCTCTTGGTCCGTTGGGAACAGTTGGCGGCTCAGAGCAATACATATAAAAACACTGATCTGGAAAAACGAGGATTACGGTAAATATATCACCAGCAGAAACAAATCTTTCTGCGGAGAGACTGGACACAAAAATACACAGTTTAAAGGGATAGTTTAGTTAGGGTTAGATATTTTAATTTACTGTTAGTGAATCAAAGCAAGGCGTACTAAAATATGCCAAAAATGTAAGTCCGATTGGATCACCGGGTCTCGTTTACAGGCCAGTTTGGGCTTCAACGCAACACCCATTCAGATCTCTATTCTTCTCTTCCAAATTTGTGTGTCTGCACATTGGTTTTGGTAGCGAAATGGGCTTTTGAGCTACATAAGCTTAAGTGAAGCACAGTCACGTACAGCCTGGCTCCCACTCGCTCATATCTCTCAAAACAATGAGCTGTCTGGTCTGGCAATGCCCCAGACAATGGACATTTGGGTCAGGGGAAATACAGTCTTCCATTGTGTCCAATCCGAAACCAGTGGAGCCATCCACTACCACAGCTGTTTTGGGCTGGAATCAGGTAGAATAACACATCTCCATTGCTTCCTTCTCCTCCAATGCCACGCTATCTCTGCAAGCAGACCCGAAAGGTATTGTAGGACGATGGGGCCCTGTGTCTCTCAGGAGAAAACTCAACGTTATTGGCTCCTTCTGAAAGTATCAGATAAAAAGATTGATGGACCGTTTGAGTATTTGTGAGATCCTAAAAACTGCAGGGTGAAGTCTGAGGCTGAATGCCCACAATCAACATTCACAGACAACCAATCAAAGAATGGTATCCAAGCGAACAAAGTAAACAAACATGCTTTCTCATTCAAAGTCGCCGTCTTTTTTGTTTTTGTTTTTTAATCCCTGTTTCCATGGCACGGGCCGCCGCAATCAGAGTGGCAGGAGATGAGATGCATTTAATTAGGACTTAATGAGATGACAGAGAAGGGATATGAGTCAGTTGCGAAGAACAACACGGCGGCATCACACTCCTCAGGTGACTGACAGGCTTGCGGCAAACACGGGCAGCGAGGGCAGCCATGCCGAACCACAACACTGTTGAATCGCAGGCCTTAATAAACAAGGATGCAAATCACGGCCGCCTAGCAAGAGTGGCTCTGCCTCGGGGCATTTGCTGATAAATACAGTGTTACCGAGAGAGGTTACACGTGTGCCCTGTCAATCAGTATTGTGAGTAACGATACGGCTAATGTTAGTATAGCACAGGCAAAAATGTGATGTAAATGCAATTTCACCAAACGCATCCTGATTCAGTATATAATTGCTGTATAATATAAATAATTGCAAAGTAGGTCATGTAGGCAGGCAAACATAGAGTATAATTAGCTATTAATTGGTACTTCCTGTTTATACAGACAGAAAAACAGAAACATTAAAAGGAATATTTCATGTTAAGTTTAATCAACAGCATTTGTGGCATGAATGTTGATTACCGTTTTAATCATAATAAGAATTGTGGTTGATTTAAAGGGTAACTAAACCCCTGGTCAGAGCCTGACTCCGCCCACTGGCAATAGTTGAAAAATGCTGAAAAAGTAGGCAGACCCCAGCGGAGATAGAGGGGACAAAATAGATGCTAAAACACTCTATCCTGATCGTTTTCAATACTCGCAATTCCAAATCCTGATTGGTTTTGACGAAACAAGCTGGTTTTATACTGCCAAAGAGCGTAGCTCGTACCAAGAGCGTGGTGAGCTGAAACCTGCGGAACATCCAATAGGAAAATTCAACTGCAGTAGCCACCGTTCAACCTGTAGAGGGCAGCACTAAGACGTTTTTACCATAGATATCTACTGTATATAAAGGCTAGATATCTCGTCCGCGCTGCTGGCCAATGGACGTCACCACCTGGCGGCCATCTTGTCACAGGCAGCTCGCTCACTCGTAACATTGTTTTAATGGTGCGTGTAATTTTTAAATAACCGTAACTTGCTCAATTTTCTACCGATTTTCAAATGGCCTGGTTTGTTATAAGCATCAGAGATGTAGTTATGACACTGCATACTTATGAATAATAAGTGTATTAATAAACAATCATCCAGAATTATAGCCACGTTAATAACATTTGTAAGAAACCAAACTGTCTGTAAATCCGTCAAGATTTCAACGAGATAAGAGTATTTGTGTTCGTGCTGATCACTCATCTTACATCAGATACCACAGAGTCCGCCAGAAAGCTTGCCTGTGACAAGATGGCCGCCGGTGATGACGGTAAAGACTCCGCCGTAAGACATATAGCCTTTTATATAGATATCTATGGTTTTTACACCATATATTGTAGAAATAAAACACTTTATACACAAATGTTAAAGGTACTCGAATCAATGACTGGTATTAATAAAGATCTATTCTTACAGTTCATTAACTAAAAAAAAAGTTGGTTTAGCGTTTAGTTACCAATACTCTCCGCTTCTGATATTAAAAAAGTGAATATTGTTTTGGACAATGGGGGGACAATTATTAACAATTAATAAAAGTCAAAGTGGTCCAAAACAACATTGATGACTTTCACTGTAAGAACAGAAACTCAACCGAGATATAAAGTAATTCAAATACAAATATATTTTCATTTGTGTGTGAACTATTTCTTTAAAAGCAGCAGATACACTGGATGTTACAAGGAAAACGATTGACACTGTCCTCAAAAAAAAATGTCTTGCTTAATAAGAGATCTTACGGAGTCAACCTGGCAGAAGCATAATCAAACATATAAGGACTGCAGCACAAGTCAGAAAAAATAATGAGTTGACTGAAGCACAAACCATTTCTCACGGTAAAGGTGAGAGAGGTGCACTTTACAAGGATTTATAAAGAACAGAAGGGAACAAATGGTAGAAGACAAAAAAAACAGATGGAGAGACAGACAAAAGTGGGACATAAAGGTGGATAGATTGAGTTATCATTTAGATACAGACCATTACCCAGGACCCTATACCATCTCTTTAAGGTTACAGAGTGACCGTGACATTAGTTTGGAAGGAATACAGTATGTCATCTACCTGTCCAGGAGATGGGCAGCACCCATTTGACCATCCAATCAGAACTCTGGAACATTCTCACTAGGTTTCAGGTGACCTTCCAGCTGCTGTGCCGAGCAAATCAGTCATTGATGGTCAGGAAGCCCCAAAACATTCTTGCGAATATCAGACACAAGGTGAGAAAAAAATCCTGTGAGCATGTTCGCCCCAGTCTAAAATTATGGCTTTTAGTGAAGCAAATGTGGGCTGATTGATTATTTTAAAGCACTTTCAGGAACTCTGTCAATCTGACCTCTTGTCTGTCTGCCTTTTGATCTTTCTCAACATCCTACTTTCGAAGAAAGAGCGAAAGCAGAAAAATCAAACACTCAGGCACTTACCGACAGCAGGCTGTGTATACGAGGCTGGTGTAAGTGGTATAATCTTGATTGAACGATCCAATACACAGAAGGCACAACAGGGCCCCACTTACAGGCTGTGTTCTATTCTAGTGCTACACAATTGTTGGTAATTACTTAAACAAGCCGCATTATTCAGAGTAAGAATAGTCCATAAGAGTCCTATTTCTTGCACAATAACGGCAGATTACAACTGTGTTCCACCTTCTTCTGTCGTCGCCTATCAAAAGGGCACTACACAAGCAACAATAAAGTTTAATCGTTTTTAAGTGCGTTTCCTCGTTTTGCTGATGCTTTTTTATCTTCTCAAATCAATAAGTTAGTAGCCTATTTAGGTGAGTATCCTGGGATTTTTTTGGGTTGATGCTGTGCCACAGAGTGAGACATGAATAGGGTAGGTTAGGTGAAAACAGACCAGCCAGTAGGAACAGAGGTTTTAATGGGTCAGTACTCGTAGCGTTTGATCTGTCCATCCATCCATTATGCAATTTATCTTTAAAGGTACACTGTGTAACTCTTTTAGTTTATTCTTAGCTAAAAACACTTAGTTGTTTCAAAAACGTATGTGCTCATTAATGTAGATTTACTTCGTTCAAGTAATAAAGTATTCTCGTGAGTGTAAAATATGCCATTGAAAATACATACGGGTAAGGGGTTCTAATGTCGGTCGCCATGTTGCCCCTCCATCTTGAAAGTACATTAGCCGAAGAGGGACATTCAAGCTTCGCCTTTCGCATTTACGTTTGAGTTAACATTCATGGACGAGGTCGAATTGGAAGCCATGTTAATCTTGGACTACATTGGCCACCGTAGGAGTTAAAACGAAATCGGAATTGAGAGGAACAGAAACTAATATTCACTGGATGGTCATATACCTTTTCACCGCTAGATGGAGATAAAAATCACACAGTGTACCTTTAATGAGTGTTCATGTTCATTGTGTTTGTGGCTGTGTCCGAAATCTCCAACTACTCACTATATAGTGGCCATTTTGTAGTGCTGTCCGAATGTATAGTGATGATTATTATACCCTGTATAGTGAAAAGTAGTGTACAACCGATGGTCACTAACCCAAACCCTACATACCATCATACATTGCGCTGATCGTAAAAAAGACGGACGGGCGGCAGCAATGACGTAATCAACGGCGCCGAGAGACGATCGAGTAGTGTCCGAAAGTGGTTTCTATTATGCTGGTGAGCTCTACATAGGGGATAGGGAGTTTGAGTGGAGATTTCGGACACAGCCTTTGTGTTTCTGTATGTTTGAAAGCAGGATTATTCATTAAACTGTATCAGGAAGGTCGAAAGTTTGGCCTGAGGATCCTGTGAGACTGGGTTTTATGTGACATATGTCATCCAGGCAGGTGGCTCGAACTAGTGCAACATAACAACTCCAACTGGAGGAGACTCTGTCACTTCCATGACCTCCCTTCATCCTCACACCCTTGATTGACTGCATGTAACATGAGTCCTCAGCATGATGTGTCAGGATGGCAAAGCCCACACCACATGTAATTCGCAGCATTGGTCCGGGACCAAGCATCCTGTCGGGCTCAGTGCTAAAACAGCGGCTGACATGAGTAAATGGGGTGTAGAGGAACTACGCAAGATGGTCATGCCTGCAGCTTTCACATCTGATGCCGACATGTGGGACTCTTTCTTTTGCCAACATCAAACAAAGTGAAGAGGTTGCCCTCACAGTTGTCTAAGAGCCTGTTCTTGAAAGGAAGTCCTGTCATCTTGTCCCAAATGTGCTTGAGTTTTATTTAGTTCTACGAATTATAATTCCATAGAAACTTACATATATGAAAGTACATAAACACAAATTTATACACTATCCATCCTCTACTCGCAATCACCCTCCTCACACAAACCCACATTTACACCTTTATTTTCCTATGATCGCTTTTATATCTCACAGCGAGATGAATTTATAATGGGAATTTGATAAACGATCTGTCACAACAAAACGTCTACTTGTGCAAGCAGCCATTTACTGGCCTACGGCCCGCCCACTCTATTAAAAGCAGGATTTTCAAAGCTGTTCGGTTCACAGCTGATTAAGGTCATTAAATAAGTGGGCTGGTTTACAGACTCGCCGTGGAAAACGTTTAGGACGAACAACATCTCTTGCTGAGCGACGAATGTTCAGTGAAGATGCAAACCTCTCTCATTAACACTGCTGCATATTCATTGGTGTTCTCGATTAAACCCCACCTGAATGAGAGGAATTTTAATGGGTATACTACCTCTGATGGCATGAGGCATTAACGTCCTGCCAACTGGCCACCTTGTTTTTTTTTTTTTTGCAGATGCTTTACTATTGAATCCAAGGCAACAGGCCAGAAGGAAAAAAATCAGCAGGTCCGAGCACACACTGGAGGAGGAAGGGGCGATCTTGAACTCTTTCCGAGCTGATACATCCTGAGCGGTAGGCACAGATGGTATCTTGATACTGGCATCTGTGACCGTTCGAAGGCATAGCGCCAGAAACAACATCGGGGAAAACCTCTGCCACTGACGGGACCAGGGAACTGGTAGACTTGGCTACCGCTTTCTCAAGCAGAGGTGAATCTATCTTAAATCATGGAACGTACTGCAGTAACTTTGGGAATATGATGATCGCCTATTAAGGGACATGGGATCTACTAAAAAAAAAAAAAGAACGAACAAACGAACGAAGGGTAATCATTAAATTTAAAGGGATAGTTCACCCAAAAATGAAAAAGTTCTTTCATCATTTACTCACCCTGAAGTTGTTCCAAACCTCTATGTGCTTATTTGTTCTGCTGAACTCAAAGGAAGATATTTGGAAGAATGTTTTAATCAAACAGATCTCAATCCCCATTGACATCCATAGTAGGAATAAATGTCATTAGAAATGTCTCTCAAAAAGTTAATATGTCTAATATTATCAAAAAAATGATTGTGATTTTAACAGTAAAAGACTGTAAAAATGCTACAGTGAAAAACTGTTAATTGGTTAACAGAACCTTTCCTTACTATATACGGTAAATAACTGTGATAGATCTTATGGTAAATTTCATGTAATTTTACTGTAAAATACTGTTAAATTTACAGTTTTTAAAGTGGAAATGAACAACTCATTGTATAATTTACAGTGAAAAAACGTAAATTGACATTCCCACAATTCCCTGCGTGACACTCCACACTTGATGTATTTTTGTTGAAGTAACTTGTTTCTTCATAGTTTGCTTAGTCTTTTTCTAATCAGTTAGGTACATGGTTTTATGTGACAATTTTAATGTTGTTAAATTAATATTTATTGCCTTTTTAAAATTTCATGTGTGTTACCATGATGGTGTTTAATGTTTGAGTGAATGACACTGTGCCGCTTCTATATGTTAATATTAAGTTTCTTGTCAAAGAGTTACATATGATGAGTTTCCATATATCATGTGACTCTTATTACTGCTGTGATTGATGGATGTCAGTATATTACAATGGTATAAAACAGATATTAACACTTAAAATAGTTGATAATTTAACAGTATATCAGATAATTAAATACGGTTTATTTCCATAAATTTTAAGTTAAGCCTGTAAAACCTTATTACCGTAAATTCTTGCTACCGTATTTTATACGGTAAATTTCTGGCAACCACAGCTGCCGGTATTTTACCGTAAATTGAACACATTTTTTTACAGTGCAATGAAAAAACATATAGAGAGAGATATAATTACATTGATCAAAATTTAAATATTAGAAATTAAAATAATATAATCCTATAAATAATATACATTATAATTTTTTTTACCTTCCCACATATGTAACACTTTCAAACACAGTATTTTTCCTCACACAGTATAAATGTATAAAATACAAACCTCTGCTTTCCCTGTTTAAAAGATGTTGTGCTTTTGGATGTCGGTACCTGTTTTTAACCATTTTAATTAGCAAGAAAGACCATGATTTTTGTTTTGTTTTCTGTTTTTTTGGTGAACAATGTCACAGCAAGACCAGCGCTAACCAGCATGGGACTAAGTTGGTCTTTTCAGCAGGTTAATGACTTATTAGTAGGCTAACTGGGACACTTCAAATTGGTGAAGACATTTTCTCAGTCTTGCACTTCTAGCTATCTTCTCTGTACAGAGTATTGTAATGAACTGTGAGATGGAGGCTTCCTCCAAGCTCATACGGCCTGGCAGCTTTTGACAGAACCCAAAGGGACGTCTTTCTGCACGCTGAGCACAAGAGAACACGGCACTGACCTAATACTCCATTTTTCCCCACCCTTTTCCCCCGCACTTTTCTTTTTTTCAACCCAAACATGTTTTGTAAGATAAGCCTCCTTTAACCATGGCAGATTCAGCATGCTTTTTGTCTGTGTGAAAACGGATTAGAAGAGGAAAGCAGAGCGGGAAAAGCCATACAAAGTGAGGGAATGAACGACTGACTTTTTTTTTTCCACCAAGTTCTTTCATAGATTTGAGCCCGATGACGCGCCCAATGGGCCCCAAATGAGGGAACGGTCTGTATCACGGTTTTTCGAACCCACAAGAGAGGACAGCGGACTCTAGTGTCAATGTTCTCCAGCCTTCCGTGCCATTACTTAATGAAAGTGCCGTAGTCCTTTCTTCAACTTCCTGTGGGCTTTAATTAGATCATTAGCAGAACAGATTTAATTATAGCACAGGCAAGTGCACGGTATTAGAGGTACACCTGGCAAACTTGGTCCATCATCAAAATACTGTGCACAGAGGAGACCGGGCTTTCCAAGGGTTGGCACTGGCAGCTAGTTGGGATGCAGTGGCCTTCTGGGATTGCGGAATCATAATGAAGTATTATATTCACACCGTGGTAAGAGCAAAACATTTTCCTGATAGCATTAAACCAGCAGGGATCCTAGTCTTGGACCTATAACTGTTCTGCTTGACTTGGCTGGATTTGACTTGAAACAACATTATTGTGCTTTTACGTTTTGTTGTTGTTGTTTTTGGCCTTTTGACACTTATTCTGTAGGCATAGTAGAGAGATAGCAGGAAATAATGTGTGTGGGGGGGGGGGGGGGGGCAAAAAGGACTGACATAACCCATAATTAAAGTTGCATTGAGCAAACACAGCTCAGTTTCGAAAAGTATTTTTTTTTCTTGCAAAACAATTCCTGCGTTCAGCACCATTCCATGCTATATGCTAACAGTGTTGTGCAAGTTACTTCCAAACTGTAATACATTAGGTATTACTTGTTACTGTTATTTAAAAGTAATTCATTACCTTACAATATTACTGTCCCAGAATTGTAATGCGTTACATTACTCATGTATTACTTTTGAGTTACTTTCACCAAAATAACTAAGTAGAACTTAACTTTTGGGCTGTAACGATATGCAATATGAAACCGAAATCGCGATTCGCCACACGACTCAGATCCACGAACCTACAGAATCGCGACAAACCTCTTCCAACTCCAGCGTTATTTTCCTTACCGTCCAGATCCAATGCTGCCTTATCTTTAAATTAGGCTATTAGTATTATTTGAAGTTAACATTATAAAATACGTAGACCTACACCACAAAACTAGTTGAGGATAAATTATTTAAAATTGGGGAAGTCCAGCATTATGGACTTATTATAGCATAATGCTAAAAATTCTCAGAAAATTCATGTATTGAAACATATATAGGCTACTTCCTTAAAGGACTCCAGACATTAGACAAATATCAGTCTATGTTTTATTTTTAATATTAGGGAAAAGACACACATTCATGCGTGACAAAAAAAAAATAGGAGGCAAAATATATATTTTTTTAATTCTGTTAATTACACTGCGCAAATCGGATGGGGAAGGGTTGGCTCTCCAGTCTCCATAGAACTTAAAATATTCATTTTATTTTAGTTTTCGTGTTCGCAATTATGAGGAAAAAACAATGTTACAGACGCGACCGCTCTGAACTGGCACTAAAAGACTGCTTTAAAACTTTCACATAGTCTGTTGCCTTTAAGAAGTAAAATACACTGTAATACAACTGTAATACAAGCCTCACTGAACATGTAACGAGTAAAATATTACTGAAAATTGATTAGTAATGCCTTACACTACTGCGTTACAGCAAAAAGTAATATGTTACTGTAATGTATTACTTTTGTAATGCGTTACTCCCAACACTGTATGCTAACCACTAGAGCACACATTCTTAGAAAAAATGGTTCATTGGGGTTCTATAAATGAAGCATAGGGTTCTTTACTCTACTCCAAAGAACCTTTTATAATGACAAGAAATAACCCTTTTGGCACAATGGTTCTTTATAGGCTATTATTTATTAATATATGACATTATTCTGCAACATTTTGTAGTTGTGATTAAATTATTGTTTATTAAACTGTTGAAGTAACTTAATATCACATTTTTATCATACTGATTTTTGAAGGAGAGAAACTGAAATGGCACTATTCACGTGATATTGATTAACGACATAAAATGATAGAAATATATAAATTTTCTAACCCCCATATCTTGAATTTTGTGATCATTCACATGCATTCATAAATACATTTTAGGGTCTTGATATTTGTCAATAATATGAAATATTTAATCCAGAAAGGACAAAACAAATGTTAATGACTCCAAAAGGTTCCATATAGAACATTTTTCCTGGTTACAAAGAACCCTAAAGGGTTCTTATTATTGAACTGAACTATTATTGAAATCTTATTGATTTCCAAATACATAGTGCTGATTAAGGTTCTATATAAAACATTTTCTTCTAAGAGTGCAACTCTGTCTGATTGTAAGTTCTTTTAGACCAGGGGTTAAAGATTTATTCTATGCCAAAGACGGCCAAATGTGATGATCCCTGAGGGACTCCCTTGCTAAAATATGGAGGTACAGTATATAGATAGACCCATTTGTACAAAGATATTTTACATGTATTAAAGGGATAGTTCACCCAAAAATTAAAAGTCTTACATCATTTACTCACCCTCAAGTTTTTCCAAACCTCTATGTGTTTATTTGTTCTGCTGAACACAAACAAAGATATTTGGAAGAATGTTTTAATCAAACAGATCTCATTCCCCATTGACTTCCATAGTACTATGGAAGTCAATGGGGATTGAGATATGTTTGATTAAAACAAAAGGGACCATCAAAATTAAGTGTTACCCTTTATTTTGATGGACATCCAAAACACATTCAACTGACTATTTTGCAACTACATCAACTTATTCTACTATCCCAAATCCTAACATCTAACCTCAGTTGACATGTAGTTGCCCAAAGTTGTCTAAGTTGTCTAAAGTGGATAATCGGAATAAAGTGTAACCCAATAATGCTTGCAATTAAATATCCAGAATTCACCATCATGTTTTCGTCAGGCATATATACGTGCTGGCATATTAGTTTTGCTCTGATATTTTTCATTAACTTTGCAGGCTGTCGTAGTCTATTTATCAAATGAATACACACGGTTTACAATGAAGATGCAAATGGAGGAGAGGAGTGTTTGACTTTCCGCCCTGGCACCAAACTAATGTGAATTGTGCATTCCGAACATGGCAGACAGAGAGGAACAAACAAACTCACGCAAACAGTGATATTTGTGTACGCAGAGCTGTCAGTTCCTCTGTCACGTGACAGTGTTTGTATGCATTTGCGTCTCTCTCTCTGTCGCTTCCTCTCGCAATTCTCTCCATCTCTGTGCTCCTAACTTCATTCTCTCTTCCTCCATCATCTTTTCTTTGCATCGTTTATTCAAAGCCATTGTAAAATGCTAAACCATCTCCCTCCGTATTTCTATTACTGTTGACTTGTGCTTACCGACACCTTATGCCAAAAAACTGGGCTGTAAAAAAAAAAAGGGCTGCACTAACACTCCTTTGGATTGGTTTGCAGGAGGTAACAGCTCAGCGGCTGCAACAGAGGTATTGATCCGTCCAGTGTCAGCAGGGTTGGCGTGACCTCCCAGGGGAGAGCACAGGCTGTGCCTGGCGCATCTGAGCATCACAGCCCATTAGCCCGGCTGATATAGGGAGCACCGCTCTACCGGAAAAGGAACATAAGAGGCCAGTCCCTACAGTCTTTTTTTTTAGTCAAGTGACAAGATAGAGATATGCATACTTGCATCCATCGACATACATTCACCGAATTTGAAAAATTATGACTGTTTTCATACTGGTTTCCTCCAACACATTTTGACTGGTCAACAAACCGAGAGTCCCACCCCAAACTCAAACCATTGGTTGAGGCAATGTTGCAATGTTAGGGCCTGTTCACATATCGCATCTTTTGCATGCTCAAGTTCGTTATTTCAAATGTAGGTGCGCGGTATGCACGCTCATAATTGAAGCGACGCGGTAGTGGTGCGAAGCACTCATTTTTTCCAAGCGCGTCCACGCCACATCGAGATTAGAGCCCGACCGATAAAGGATTTTGAAGGCCGATACCGATACAAATATTTGTTGGTTATAAAATCCGATATTCCGATATATCGGCTGATATTTTTTTTATTATTATTTTTTTTATTATTTCAGAAACGTGCAACAAAACATTAACAGATTTCCCTAACATTAGTTATTTGGAGTTATTTATGAGTTTTAACTAAAATAATATGATAATGCATTTTAAAAAGAACGTTTCTTTTATTGTCATAACAGAACAGAGGAACATCAAAATATATTAAAGTTCTGATCAATAAAATAATAGTTAGTCTCGACATTGCCTTATAAGCTACCTGCAACCTGGATCAGCAGGCGCGTTATACACGAGTGTTGCCAACAGGGACGGTGTAGAGTGCCCTCTGGTGGACAAACTATACAACTCCAACACTCATGACATGGTTGAAGCATGTTTCGTCCGTTTTTATTTTATTTTAAAAATATTCATTTAACGGCCATTATAACTGGCGATACCGATAGTTTGGAAAATGCCTAATATCGGCCGATAAATCGGTCTGGCTCTAATCAGGATAAAAACATCTCAACTTGAATGCCGCAAGCGCACCAAAAGAGCACAGTAGGTCACGTGACAAGAACCAACTGGAGCACAACCGCCCTAGCGCTTTGGAAAAAGGAGAATGCGGCACGCCCAGTGTTTCCTACGCGCTTTAGGCGCTATATGTGAATCCGGCTTTAAGCTGCTCAAACAAATGCTTGCAATGTTTGGAGAACAACACATCGGCTTGTTGGTTGTCTGCATATTAAGAAATTAATAACTTTGGATATCTGACTTTGAAAAATTTAATGTAATACATACTTATAACTGAACTAATACAAGTCACTTTTAATACAAATATTAAAAAAATAAAAATAATCAATGGCATTAAATTACTTTTTATTTATTGCAAATTTTAGTACATTTAAAGAAGTAAATAAAGTGGGGGGGGGGGAATTTCAATAAACAAATTATTATTATAATTTTATCATTTATTAGGAAGGGAGGAAAGGAAGGAGGGAGGGAAGGAGGGAGGGAGGGAAGGAAGGAGGGAGGGAGGGAGGGAGGGAAGGAGGGAGGGAGGGAGGAAGGGAGGAAGGAAGGAAGGAAGGAAGGAAGAAAGGAAGGAAGGAAGGAAGGAAGGAAGGAAGGAAGGAAGGAAGGAAGGAAGGAAGGAAGGAAAGGAAAGAAGGAAGGAAGGAAGGAAGGAAGGAAGGAAGGAAGGAAGGAAGGAAGGAAGGAAGGAAGGAAGGAAGGAAGGAAGGGTTACAATGATCTAAAGTTCCAACATAATATTGTGTAGGGGAAAAGAGCTGCAAGATATGATAAAATACAGTATAAAATCCCAAAGCAACATGAAATTGTCAGGAAAAAAAAGGGGAATCTGTTTGGTATTTGTTGCAAACCTTATTTTAACCTTTCTCTCCTGGATGAGCGCCACAGTTAATATCATTCCAGTACACTTTCTCTCTCTTTACCCTGAACTTCTAGCCTCCTGAAAGGGAAAACCTCAGACAAAAGGATGACAAACCACCAAACAGTATATAATGCAGTGCAAGTCAATACTGTGGTTTTGACACACAGCACAAAGCAGCCAGACAGTGTTACCAAGAAACTGACTGACAGCTGAAAACGGGGAGGCCAGACCCCAGCCTCACAACTACTACTCTCCTTGTATGATTGACACATTTAATCGGTGTCACACCGCTCCATCACGTAGACCCCAATCTATTTTAGTCAAAAAAGACACATCTGACAAATGGACAACGGTGCAAGAAAAGCATGGTCAGGTGTGACATGCATGCTGATAAGTTGAAAATGGTTTAGGTGGTTTGTTTTATTCCATTAACCCTTTAAGACCCATTTTGGAGCCCCTGCACCGCCTGTTCTTTTCTTTGCTTTTCTAACCCACTATAGCAGTCAGCATCAAGTGCCATATATCATTTTTAACAAGAGAACTTGAAGTTTCAATCCATCTCATTTAAATATTACAATGGATGAATTTACCAGATTTAAGAAACAAGGCTGAAGTATTTTTAGTGATTTTTTTTTTTACTCAACTCAAACAAATCCTCCTGAAATTTGAATTTTTTTCCTTTAGAAAGCTGTACTTGGATATTCTACATTTCCAGCTATAATTTTGACTACATGTAATGATAATAATAATAATAAAACATTTTATTTATAATGCGCTTTTCTAAAACCCAAAGTGCTAAAAGCAGTGTAATAAAGAAACTAATATATTATATAATAGACTAATTTACGAATAAATACATTTTTTTATTTAAAAAACAAAAACAAAAATAAAATCGGACAGAGAAGCGGCAGCCAACATGCGCCAGCGTAGTCTCCACAGGAAAAGTACGCGGATAACAATCCCTAAGCAAGTTATAGCCATTTATTACAACATTATTATAGGCAATTTTTTGTGAAAACCTGGAATACATATTAAAGTAGATGTTTTACTAGTGAGCAATAAAAAAAAACTACAAAATGTCGTTTGATTTTTTTTTTTAAATGTAATTTTCTTGATGCTCCAGAGTGGGTCACATGGCATTAAATAAATCTCAATAAAATAAATAAATAGATTTATGACATATAGAAGACATATGACATTGTGTTTGGTAAGCGAACCAGGACTAAATGTGTGTTGTTGTTGTTTTTTTACTTGTACCAAAATATGAGTAAAAACCATTCACCCTGCCATTTTTAACATTAAAACTAAAGATACAAAAAAAAAAAAAAAAAAAAAAAACTGTAAGCTGACTACTCTTGAGGAGCTTAACCCATTTAATCCCACCGGTCACAATAGTGACCGAAAAAAAAAAATGTTTCATTTCTAATGGGCTATACTGAATAATCTAAACACAGCGGCAGGAATCCCCTCATCACACACACAAATGCAGATCTTCTACGAGGAGACGCGGTTCTAATGCGTGTAACGAACTGTGATGGGCATCATCGCGACTATGACAAGAAAAAAATGGATATGCTTGAGCATTCCGTCCTTTTTAGGGACTCATCTTGCGACACCATGCACTGTTTTTTGGTTTGTTTACGTGTCTGGTTGTGGTCGGTGTTGCATTCACATATCATACGCACCAGAGGTTGTTTTCAGTGGCCTCGGTCCGCTTGTTTGTTGCGCATCAGGGTTCAGACAGCAGAGTTCACGCAAATGAACCACGCTAACAGAGCAATCGCACCAGGGTTCGCTTCAATCCAACCAAACATGCCAAGTGTCATCACACCAAATGTTGTGTTATTCAACCAGACTGGTCCGCTCTTGACTTCAGAGTGGAATCAAATGCATGAAAGCTAGTATAGAATAAATATTAGCCAGTCCTTTTTGTATGCTTGTAATTATTAAAGCTTCTATCCTGATTTTTGCTTAACATCAATGCTGAAATCTGACTGCGAGTCAGCTGCCATCAGACCTTGCTTGTCACCACAACATGCTCTACACTATCAGAAGCCTTGGCTATCAAAAAAAAGAAACATCCTCTTGACATCTCTGACAAAGAAGCCAATTAGTTGGCCCTCTCATGGCGCAGACCTGTTCTGGTGTATATGCCAGAGAGAGCTTTTATTCTGCTGTACAAGGACATCTCCCCACGGAGAGATGACGGTGATGCTGAGAGCTAGTGGCGCGAGGGTGTGAGTATCATGGGGGCGGGCGGAGGTTGGTGTGATGGACCTTTTTGTGTGTCTTTGAACACCGATCTATACTGACAAATCAACAAACAGGAAGTTATAAAAAGGATAACCTGCCTGTCCACTCCTACACAGTTTTTCCTGCACTGCAACGTGACTCTGTGAGGCTGGTTCAGTGAGCAAAACATTCCCTCGTCATTCAATGAGTAGTGGTACACCACCATTTAAAAGATTTCCATGTTTTTAAATAAGTCCCTTATGCTCAAGAAGGCTGTCTTTATATGAGCAAAAATACAGTTCAAACTGTAATATTGTGAAATATTATTCAAATGTATTTTAACCGTTTTCTATTTTAACATATTATAAGCGAAATCACTTTATTGGAACGAGTGCATATGATACTGAAGATGCTGAAAATTCAGCTTTGCATCACAGGAATAAATTATATTTCAAAATATATTCAAATAGAAAACAATTCTTTTAAATTCACAATAATATTTCACAATATTACTGTATTTTAGATCAAATAAATAAAGCCTTGGTGAGACTTGCTTTTAAAAAATACATTTAAAATATCAAACTTTTGAACTGTCGCCTTACTGAATAAGTGCCCTCAGTAGTCTGCTACTGAATGAAGAGACCATATCAGATTTCTATAGAACAGACAGAAGTCAAATAATATATATATATATATATATATATATATATATGTGTGTGTAACTTATAGATATTAAAAAGCTGATTCTTGGACATTGATTTGAGCCAGCCAAATAAGATGGGAGCTTGCAAAATTGAAAACCCTTTGCTATCTTTGGATGAATTTCAGAAAGAACTACCAAAACACCCTACAGCAACCTGTGACCTGTTCTCCTGAAGAGCGAGTGTGAAACAAAGCGGGCCTACATAAAACAGTGAGGATTGACAGCAAGTGACACAGAGAAAGTATTAGAAAGAGAATGACTGGTGCGGTGACAGGAGAAAATGCGAGATTTGGGGCCAGTCTGTACCACACATATTTAAGAACATAACTTTACGACCTCTATAGACAACTGACTTTATCTGGTGCCATTCGGCTGCTCTGAGCTTTATGGAAGCTGTCTTTCAGAACTTTGTAATGTGGCATTGCAATGCATCATGGGTTATGAGTGAGTGACGGTCTCATTCATTGGCTGGATTCATTCTACAGGCGCAGTTTCAATCCCGATCCATGATGCATGGTAATGTACTGTAGCTGAGGCGTTTGGCGATATCCAGTCCTAAAATTTACTCAATTTAGCAATCATGTCAGACATTAGCTTTGGCTTAGCCAACCACATTCCTTAAGCTTTACATTTCACCTGACACAAATGAATAATGCAAAAATGCTAATAATGTCTCCCGGAAATGCGATTAGTCATTCCGCTCTGATGTCAACATTTCATAAAGCTCATCGAAATCACCAGCAGGCATTATCATTAATATCCAATTCATATTTCAACGAGCGAAGAGGACGCGTCGACACATTTAATGTGTTTTCTCAAAGCACTCAACTTTCATCAAGCCAAATAAAGCTCTCATTGGAGCTCAGGGGCCTTCAGAGCCTGCAGAGACAATGGAGCGTCTCTCCTTTACTGATGAGCATCCTATCAAATTTCAGAGAGGGAGACATGGCTGACTGACTAACCACAAAGTCAAAGGCTCATTTTGGAGTTCTTTCACAGAGAAGGAAAAGATGTAAGCTGTTTTAGCGCGCTCCTCCCGTTGCGAAGGGAATAAAACAGCAGCCACATCAACGGTGGCATGAATAATAAATAATGTCATCCCAGAAACAAAGAGATAGATGGATGGGGCCAGAGAGAATGATGGAGGAAGATGAAAAAAAACTGAGTTTGTATGCAAAGGCCAGAAAAAAGTAAAAAGAGAGAGAAAAGAGGGGGGCGTCTATGAGAAAGGGGTTTCAGAGAAGGACGAAGACTGAGAGAGGGCGCAAGAGAATGACAAAGAGAAAATTCAAGAGAAAGTTTGATAATGTATGAATTAAGAAAAAGAGACGACCACCAAAGTCAGTGTTAGCCTCCTAAATAACATTAAACTCTAAACAAAACCAAAGCAAAACAAAACTACACAAATAAACAAAATAGTAGTTGGTTTGTCTGACGGATTAACTTCTAAAAGTAGTTCATATTTCAGCTTAGTTGGCATTAGCCGTTTATTATTATTTTACAGTATTTACAGTTTTCATATTTTTTTTTATATCAGTACTGTGCGATTAATCATAATTGTCTTATGTAAATGTTTGTCTTACATTAGTTAACCTTGTATAAGAGGTTTTTGCTGAAGTATTTATAATTGTGAAAATTCACTTACCGGAATTTGACTTATTTTAATAATATGTATTCATTTGTGAAATAAGTCTTTGATCATATACCAATACACCAATCACATTAAATAATCATGATTTCAATATTGATCGAAAACAATCGGGATTATGATATTTGCTATAATCGAGAATCTTTCATACTTGATCAAATAAATGTTAAATTATTGTGTAGGGCTGTCAAACGATTAATCACGATTAATCACATCCAAAATAAAAGTTTGTGTTTACATAATATATGTAGGTGCACTGTGCATAATTATTTTATTTATATAAATAAACACACATGCTTGTATATATTTAAGAAATATTTTCATGTCTATACTGTATATAGATTTATATATAATTTATATTATTAAATATTTTATATATAAATAATATTTTTTTTTCTTAAATATAAATGCATGTGTGTGTATTTACATATATAAAATAATTATACACAGTGCACCCACATATATTATGTAAACACAAACTTTTATTTTGGATGTGATTAATCGCGATTAATCGTTTGACAGCCCTATAATTGGGGAGATTTTTCAAGAAAACGTGACATTTTCTTGCAAGGTGGTGCCTTGAGAGACTGGGAGGTTTTAATGAGTTACTCTCTGCTGTCCCTCAGCACATTCCTCATGGAAATAACCTTTACAGGATACCTTGAGTCCCCGCTCCATCGTCCAAAGAAAAAAAAATGCTCTTGTGGAAATCCAGAAGGCAACCTTTCATTTCGCCACACATGGCCAGTAGACACATGAAAGCAAATGCCCCTCCTCAAAAAGCAGGTCGACCAAAGCAATGGGCTATCGTATTGATTTCTTTGTCTTTTATCTAAAGCTGCTGAAAACAAATTTCTTTTGCCGTTTGGGGTATGAAAACAAGAAATAAACACAAGGAAACAGGCCCCTTGACACCAAAACTCTTACTGCAAGGGTCACAAAGCTTGGTGAGTCTCCAAAACAAGAGGCTACCAAAAATTCTGAAAAAATAAGACAATAAAAATTCACAATTCGCGCTATTTAGTTGGATGCTCATGTTCTTGGGTTTTGTCTTGTACGATTCACCAAAATAATAAAAAAAAAGTTTTCTAATCTTTCATCAATATATAATTACTTGATTCACTAAAAACTGAAAAACTGTCAGTGAGGTAAGATACAATATATATTCTCTGAAATAAGTCTAATCTCATGCAATTACACAACAGTGTACTAATGCCGTTTTCAGCATATTTAGATGTAAACAAAAAAGTTCCCTGTGAGAACAGTGATGTATGAATTATCTATGTCAAATGTTTGGGTCATAAAACAGAAATGGGAAACGGATCAGAACACTGCCGCTTTATTCCCGGGCGCTGACCTTGTGTGTGTTTGTGAATGGCATGTCCGGAAATCTCTGGGATTTTTTTCGCTCATAAAAGTCAGCTCTTTGAAGACCTCACACGGGATGGAGAATAAAAAAGGGCCCAAAAAGAAACACTGGCATTACTGTACTTATCTGCCGGCCTGCTGACTCACACACACATTGTGTTCTCAAGGGAAAAACACATTGATATCTGTTGTCTTGGTCACCATTGTAAGGTCACCAAGTATTTAATAGGTTAAACTAAACAGGACTGTGTTTCCCAAAAGCTTCATTAGCCCAAATTATGTCTTTTTTCTGTAAAAAATAACTTATTATTTTGAGTTTCCGATGATTAAATTAATCTCTAATGTATTAACTCACTTTTTCCAGTTCAATCAACTTAAAATTTGAAGGCAACCAGATTACTTACTTTTTTAAGTTAAACCAACAATATTTTTTTACAGTGAGAATATATATTTTTTCCCTTGTTTGAAATACATAATTTCAATCCTAAACTATGAAAATCCATAATAAAAACGTAAATTGAAATTGAAATCAACCTAAAACTCTTAAAAAAATATCCAACTGATGTACACCAGTTTGTTCCTCATTTCTTCCACAACTAACAATTTTCCCCCTAATAGTTACTTTAGGCCAGATTCACATATAGCGCCTAAAAACGTGTAGAAAACACTGTGCGCGCCGCATTCTCCTTTTTCCAAAGCGCTAGGGCGCATTCTGAAAAGTTGAGATGTTTTTATCTCAATGCGGTGTGGGCGCGCTTGGAAAAAATGAGCGCATCGCTTCCTAAGTCTACACATAGTTTGATCTGGTATAGACTGCTACTGTCCAGGTCGTACCTAGTTTAAAAAATATATATATTGTTGGTTTAACTTAAAAAATTAAGTATCCTGGTTGCCGTAAAATTTTAAGTTGATTGAACTGGAAAAAGTGAGTTAATACAATGAAGGAGATTGATTTAACCATCAGAAACTCAAAATAATAAGTTATCTGAACTAAACAAATTATTTAAGTTGATTTGACAAAAGAAAAAATGTTGTGATAACAAATCTTGAAAATATTTTTTACAGTGAAAAGCTTGACAAGTATAAAATTATAAATCACACCCCCTACTGAAGTGCTTCCAATGGAAATAGTGACAAATACCTGAACATTGTATACAGAAGACATTCACCGGGAGCGCTCACCAACACAAAACCGCATAGGCGTCGGTTTATGACAGAGAAAAAAAAGAAGTGCATTTTCATTTGTGATGGACAGCACAAATTGTCTGGAGGTGACTGTGTGATTCCACGTCCTTTCCACCGCTCACTGCAGGAAATTGGGAAATAACAGTCCTGTCACACTCGTCCAATTCAGCCTTCATTAAGTAAATCATCTCTCTCTCTCTCTGCCCACATTCTCCACCATCTTCTTTCCCACAACTCAGGTAGCTCTACCTCAAACAAACTTTGTTTATTTAGAGCACACAACAGAGGGTCTTTGCAGACTGTCGGAACGAGGAAGTGAACGTGCAATCTAACACAGAGAATTTCAAGAGGCACACATCAACGCTTTATGGCACAGACTGTTAAGCCAATTATCGACAAGGATTCATTTCGGTCAAGCAATTTTAAAACCATCAAACGACTATAGACAAAGACGATATGTTAACAAGCACACTCCAAAGCTGCTCTTTAGAGATTAAAACCAATGTACGTGTCTGCTGGCCTACTCGCAAAGCTCACTTTTGAGAAATAGCTGCGGGTGGTGCTCAGTTCATTGAGGAGAACTTTATCATCATAAATTATGCACGGGGGGGCCGAGGCATCTCTCGATTAAGAGCAGCCATGATACCGTGAGAGCAGCCAAAGATGGAAAATGCATTGTCCCAATTTGCTAAACATGGCCTACTTAAGAAGATCTATTGCGTGGTGTAGATGAACGAGTGAACCCAACTTCCCGATCCATCTCCAACAGTGCGAGTCTCGAGGAACAAACAATTGACTTTCAAATGAGCTGTTTAGTCAAAGAGTGTGAGAACATTCTAGTACACAGGACTCACATGTAGTGCAGGTTTGGGTTCTGAGCGAAGGCTCGTGGCTGAATCACATGTAAGTTGCAGTTCGCAATGGTCCTGAAATGGAAAGGACAAACAAACAGGCATTAGTAGTTTCCCAACTATTTTGACCATTTATTTCTTGCTGGGCATATTTTCAAAGTTGATGAACTTTTAAATGCAAAATACTGAAAAAATAGTCTTTAAAAGACACCCGGCTTAATCACATGGAAATAAAACAATATATTGCCTTCTAAAGCCACTTTTTGTAATGATTATTCAATTTTGTTTACATTTGAATTATATTTAATTAATATAAAGAATGTATGCAAGTATTACCGGTCCTACTCGACCCGCTTTGAGCGGGATTCGAACCGAGGTGTCCGGTGTGGCCTCTGAAGGGCGCGCTAACAAAGATGCTTCTTGCTAAAGATGCTAACTTCTTGCTAAAGATGCTAACATAGCGTGCATCTTGAGGCCAGGGGAGTGAGGTTTACACGCACAGCTCATATGGCTATGTTGCCTTCACAAAATACCCTCATTAAAACCAACTTTATATATATATATATATATATATATATATATATATATATATATATAAAACGGAAAATCACTAATTTATCTCTGATTCTAGCTTTTCCTACACAACATTTTTTTTCATCTGAATGGGAGCAACATCAAAAGTGTGCAGCCATGCACACGCTTAGCTTCGAGAAAATTTTTGTTATGACATGTGTAAAACGAGTGCAAGATATGTGATGGTATCTTTGGAAACTGTAATTTTACTTGTGCTACAAAAAGACATTAACAACCTGCGGCAAAGGACAATTAGGTTATGCTAATGTCAAATGCTGCAGTGAGTTGCTCTGATTAGCCTAAAATATATTGCACAAAAAATATGATGCACAAATCAGGTCTAAGAGGAGGTGAGCTGGTAAAAGAAGAGTGAAAGACCAGTTCACGTTCTTCAATTTAAATGGATCTGACAGCAGCTAGGGGCTAAACGGGCTGCTAATTGTCTAGCCGTCTCGCAGCAGTGTCAAAAGGGGAAATGTGGATGTAAAAGGAAAAAAAAAACCCTTCATCTAATCCTTGCTTCCAATCTGTCTCCTCTCCTCAAGTAACATCATTAAGGGCAGAAAATCATCAAGAGCCTGCATCCTTGCTTCTGGTGTTATTTATGCTGGCAGCTGGAATCAATTATGTATATTGGATACATTTTTTTTTTTCATTGGCATTTGTGAGATGTTTATTTGCGCAAAGCATTCTCAGCTCTTGTTATTAGGGGCTTTTGCGGGACCAATTGCAGCAAAGTATTTCTTTTTGCATGAGGTTGGAGACTTAAGCTCGATGAACATAATGCTTAATATGGATGATTATCAACTGCTAATTTTGAATCACGAATGGAATGGTGGCCCAAATGGATGTCTCAGATCAGACTAGACTGATTCTGAGGAGGGTGACTAAGACACAAGATCGCTAAGCAAAATTAATCTTCTATGTCACTTCATTAATTACTGCTTCCTAGTCTGGGAAAACCCAGAAACTTTTAGCAAATTTAGAATTGCTCTGAAAGTTAGTCTGGCAAAGAGCTCATTCAAGCCTATTTCCAATCCGTCGAAATCGAGGCACCAATGAGAAACGTTGGGGCGGGTTTACACGATGACGACAGCGCTGGGATTTTGAAGTAGATTTTGTAGCCTACTGTCACAGATAGCCTGTGACCTATGACTTTTATTTTGAAAGGACTGCTGAAGTGCGTGTATACCAATTAACAGTTCACATCAATATACGACCACACACAACCTAGATGTTGGCAAAATAACATCATATATATACTAGATGTGTGGTTATTTCTCTGTTTAGGTGGTGTAATGAGCCTCTGCTTTGCCCTACAGTTTTGTTATACATTTATTTTCGTTTGTTGGTTGTTTTGTCACAATGCTTAATGTTTTCTGTTGTTTTGTTGTATGATTTAAAGGGATACTAAAATAGGGGAAATAGGCTCATTTTACAACTCCCCCAGAGTTAAACAGTTGAGTTTTACCGTTTTCGGATCAATTCAGCCGATTTTCTGATATTTAGAAGAATGTCAGTATACAGACAGTTTCTGGTCTCATTGACTTCCATAATATATTTTTTCCTACTATAGAAGTCAATGAGACCAGAAACTGTCAGGTTACTTATATTTTTCTAAATATCAGAAAATCGGCTGAATTGATTCGAAAACGGTAAAACTCAACTGTTTAACTCTGGAGGAGTTGTAAAATGAGTAAGAATGCAAGCATATGCACATTTCATGCTCATACCAAATTTCAAGTTTCAAATATTAGCCTGCAGATTTAAACAACGAGAAAAAAAAAATACTTTTTGACCAATAGAGCATCTGAAATATCAGAGACTGACTTCTTGCCTCAATGAGAAGAAGTCCTAAAAAAGTAGCCTAGCTACTCATGCATTTTAAATATTATTTGTTAAAAACAAGCCCCAACGTGTGACTCATGTTGTGGACTCCGACATAAATTGACACGCTAAAAGGCTAGAGTGATTCACTGTGGGGGAGGGAAAAAAAAAGAATCTTCTCAGCTCAAATAAATCCCTCCTATCCCAGACCAGAGGTTCTGCCACATCACCTTAATAGTGCGGGTTACAGTTAACTGCTAATGAGAACCTTATTAATCATTTCTCCTGGTCACCATTTACAAGTAGAGCTGTAATCGGAAGGAAGAGGAGGTTTGAGAGGCTCTTGTGAGGGAGGAAGCCCTACTTATGAAGAGCCAAGTAAAGATATGTGCGTCAACCGTAGCAGACTGAATGAGGTAAAGCAAGTCTTGACCAGATGGAGGGTGTTGGGGGATGTAATTAAATTTTCTGGCTACTTCAGCAGCATTATTTGATCATTTTAAAGCAGGCCTTGGGGAAACACTTTTTATGTGGGGCTGGCTAGAAAAAGCCACTGTGAAGCTCGCCCATGCTAGAATGCCATCGCTAGCAATACGTTCCCGCAGATGTCAGATCAAAAAGATGTGGTTGCAATGTGGTACTCACAGTCTCTGAAGCCCAGTGTACAACTCCATGTCAACGCCCCTCAACTCCTGCAAGCCTGACCAGTTCTCAATGTGTCTGCAGAAACAAATTCAGAATATAGAATTAGAAGATATGCATCTATAAATACTCATTGGCTTGCAGAGAAAGGAAAGATGTTGCAATTTGTTAAAAGAATGGAAACTAGTCGATTTTTCAATTTATCATATGGTACAAGTGGATTTACATCATCATTATAATAAATCCTCAATATGTAAAACAGGTTATCTCTTTTTTTTTAAATTGCAAGACTACATTGTTGCTATGTTATTCCCTTAACTAAGAGGAGTTGATGCATACTTCTCTCGTCTCTGTGTTTCCACTCAATCGCTCTGGCGCGAGACACTTTGATAGCACTTAACTAGCCCAGTTCATTCAATATGGGCCAAGCAGAGAAGCGACCAAACACCTCCACGTTTTCCCTCTTTAAATACAGTTACACAAGTATAGTAACTCAACCTAGAACGATGACACTAAATAAAACGTTGTGCTTTTCTAAGCGTGTAAAGTGGATAACTATATTGTGTGGTGGAATGCCACACCCACTTGGGAGCACTTCGACTCGGCGCATATATAACGATGGACTTGGCGCAGTAATATCAGTAATAATATAATAGAGTCGAAGTGCTCCCAAATGGTGTGATATTCCTCCATACAATATAGTTATCCATTTTACACGCTTAGAAAAGCTCAACGTTTTATTTTGTGTCACCGTCCTAGGTCGAGTTACACTGCTCGAGTATCTGTGTTTAAATAGGGAAAACGTGGAGCTGTTTGGTCGCTTCTCTGCTTGGCCCATATTGAATGAACTGGGCTAGTTAAGTGCTATCAAAGTGTCTCGAGCGATTGAGCGCACGGACTGAGACCAGAGAGGTATTTATCAACTCGTCTTAGTTAAGGGAATAAGTTTAATATGAAAAAAACGGTAGAGTATCCCTTTAAGAAAGTGTTAGTTGAAGGGAAAAGTAAATATAACATATTGGATAATTGTGCATTCTCGTTTATACAATGAGTAATAAAATAAAAGCTCCAACTGATTAAGAATATCTGATAAAGGCATAAAACATTTATTAGATCCAGAAGAACAAAAATAGACAGTGTTCATGATTTTTATCAGTACTGGTGCGAGTAGTTGACTGAAATAACCAGACCTCTTCAGCGCAGCTGTGACAAGAGCCAGCTGGCATCATCACTTTGTGAATTAGCACCCATTACAACACAAGACTCTGATTAATAAATGTTTTCAGAAGTTTCACCAACGCCATAACTATGTTTCTAGAAGTTTCCCCAGCTTGGGGCATCCGCTGCTAAACGCTGATAAACACAGCCGCTCGGAAGACAGCGAGGGCATGCCGGCGAGTAGACGCAAATCAAAGTGAAATTAAACTGTGTCACATTTTTGTGAAATATTGAAATCTTTCATGTCAACACCAGTTACTATAAATATTACAAATACAGAGGCAAATACTTAATTTCATTACGTAGACAACAACAGACTCCCTTTGCTTGACCAGGCTATTTAATGGCAAATACAGGTGGTCAGTTCCCATTCACAGCCTGTTCTCAGAAGCATAACACATGCTGTATTCACGTCTCTTGATTTGTATAAGTTACCTACAGTACGTTACAAGCTGACACTTTGCATTCTGTGAACATCAGGATCCAGACGAGTAATTAAGTCCACATTGGCCATTCAGACAGAACCAGTCATATGCAAACCAAAAATTAGCCCGGATAGATCCAGGCACGGAACATCTGTGGATATTTCCAGAGATCAAGGAGAATGGGGGGGGGGGGGGGGAAATGGAAGTTGTATGTCTTGTAATGATGATGATTTTCAAAGCAGGCACACATTTACAAATGTTTCAAATCGCTAAACAACTTTTCTAGTTGGGGGAGAGACCGGAACGCAGAGAAAAACGGTTTTCCTAAACAATGGTGTACTGTGAAATGTGTTTTTTGGAAGCCCTTGGGTTTGAAGAACCCTCTTGGCTTCAGGAGAGTGTTTTCCAGTGTCAGTGACGGAGGGTTTCAGATGAACAGCAGGAGGCTTCTGCCTCACCAGCATCTGTCTTCAGCTGGCTCGTGTGCCATAGAGGACAGCCTGGAGACATATGTGGATATACCTCATTATAACAGTAAACAAATACCAATGCGATGCTAGTCTGGGTTTCCCCATGCTGTGCGATTTTATTCACGCTGTAAGGCAGTATGGATACCATGGTCCAGATTTTCGCCTCATTTAGGGAATCACAGAACGGGAAGGGAGCAGCAAGACGATGACGACATCTATTCGACACACCGAAGCAGTTTGTTTATTTCGATGGATTCAACATGGCTGCAGACGCGAAGCTACCTTTTGATGCAGCCTTAGATATTGTTCTAAGTAGATCAGAATGCAAGTTTATTTTGAAAAAAACAGCAGCTTTTGGCGTAAAACTTCACGAGACCCCAGTCGTTATTGTTGTCTCGCCATTAATCGCCTTAATGAAGGACTAGGAACAGGAGGCGGTCAACCTTGGAATATCAGCCGCTCAGTTGTGTCCCGAGAAAGAAAATGCGATAAAGAATTGTCGATACCAACTTCTGTTCGGCAGTCCCGAGGCCTGGATGAGCGCAAACTGGCAAGACGTGTAAGCCACGGAGTTGTATAGTAACGTTACCAACCTGCAAGGTATCCTTTTAATTTATAAATGGTAAGTGGTATTTATTAATATCATATCGTCATTATGCCTGTAGACTACCTGGTTGTCACAGTGCCACTAAGTTGTGTTGCTTTTCAATATCAATATAGAGCTACCGCTTTAGTAGCATAACTTTCAGCTGTGCACACGTCCCCGATTAAAGTTGTTGACACTTTAGTCATTAAATTACATTTTAAATTTTTTTAAACTTGTTAAGTACAAGCGCTAACAATTTCCAATGCAAATAACAACTTCAACATATGTTAAACTGTACTTATTACTTGTGTTTTTCTAATTGAAACGATTGGCTATGAGCTACGTACAGGCGCATTTGATAGACAATCTTAGCACCCAATAAACAGCGCCGGGCATTCGTAAACCACGCCTCAAATACGAGAAAATGTACATGTGGTTCCCAGACCCAAGTCTCAACGAGAATTGGGTCTGGCGTTAGCTAGGCTAATGTGATGCACTAATGGAATAAAATAAATATATTGAAAAATATTAAATAAAAGAGTAAAGAAACATTTAACACAAGGTTCTTTTGGTAATGGCAAGAAATGCAGGAAGGAATTTACAGTTAGTGTTAAATGGTTCACAATTATCCCTCGTTTCACAAACAAGTCTTATACTAGTCCTAGACCAACATGCATGCCTGAAAGTAACTTGAACTGACATTTATTAAAATATGTCAGTGCCATTGGTTTTGGCAAGATAATGGGACACCGAAGACTGGAGTAATGCTGAAAATTCAGCTTTGACATCACATAAATAAATTAGAAATATCAAATAAAATATATTAGGATAAAAAGTTATTTTTAAAATTAATAATATATTTCACAATATTACCGGGTTTTACTACATTTTTATTTAAAAAAAATAAAATAAAAATAAATAAATAGCAGTCTTGGTGGAAGCATGCAAAAAAGCATGGGAAAAAATTGTCTATTTGGATTAAATTATTATAGACAAACCCAAAAGAATATTTCATCAACAAACATTCATACTTTCACTGACAATAACAACATTGACTGTAGTTCACCATTACTTGTTGTCTGGTGCTCCCAAACGACTAGTTTAAATTACCCACAATGCAATTACATCTAAGCTAATGACAAAGCGTTTAATTGAGGAGAAAGCTGCCACATCCCATGGAGCATTTGGCTTGTCAGCGATGCAAATTTGCACACTTGTAGTTTGCTGTCATGGAAATGCGATTCCCAGAGGTCTCCCCTCTCGTCCGCTGACAGGAAGTGCCGCTTGGCATCTGGTGGCGAGCGAATCGAGCGGTGTGGGCCATTTTGCCACACTCCTAAAGGAATCCGGAGTCTTAATCGCTTATTTATCTCTGGCACTTAACGGCAAATGATTTAAAACTTCTGGGATTTGCCACTGTGTCATGCTCTCGATACTGTCAGTTCAATCATTCAGTGGCTCAGGCGCTTCTCTCTCTCGATCACTCATTCGCTCACACGTACACACACCCAGATGCTGTTTTTCTTGACACCGCGGTAGCAGCTGCATGACACACATCTCAGATAGATGTGCCTGGGAAATTACGAGCTGCATTCCATCTGTTGCTAGCATCAGGTTTTCTGAGCTCGGCTTGCGCATATTTACATCAGCCGTAGAAGTGTAACAATGTCCATATCTGGTCTGAACATGCCGACCGTCTACACTTGATCTGTGTCTGTGTGAGTGGGCGAGTGTGGGTGCATTTATGAGAAAAACAGACCAAAACCGCCACAGAATACGCCTCGATGCTCATCCTGATTGTTGACTTCGCACGATTTCGCTCGTGTGTGATATTTATGACAGGTTGGACTGTGGCTCTTTGACCTTTGAGAAGATTGAGGGGCTGTCTTTTCTTTGCATGGGTCTTATGAATACGCCAATCGTACTAAACCAATTCTACAAATGTCATCAGCTTTCAAAATTTTACCCCAAAATAAAATGTCTTCATCATTTACTTACCCTCGTGTTCTTCCAAACCTTAGTACAAAATTAGACATTTTGAAGAATGTTAAACTGACCATATAGTGTAATGTAAAACACTGTTGTTAACTAAAACATTTCATTAATTAAAATAACATATTGGGTGAAAATAGATTTAAATAAAAGCTAATTCAAAAGCTAATAAACACAATCACATATAAATACTAGTAAAATAGGCAATAATAAAAAGGAGCCTACCATATTTAAAAGCCATATTTTACCCAAAAACAAAAAAATTCTAATTTACTCATCAATATACATGTATGATCTACATGAATGTAATTCTTCTACAGAAAACACAAGATATTTTGAAGAATGTTGATAGTTTTGGTGATATTGTATCAAAAAATATTTCTCAAAGAAGTCATCTTCATACAGATTTGGATAGGGCTGGTGTAAACGGTTATTAACTAAACGATTAGCTGGGCGATTATTTTATTGATTAGTTGACTAATTGGATGGCTAATATAAAGAATATTTTTCTGCTGCTCGATTAATAAAAATCACAATGTATCTTAATTAAATACTAGCGTATTGAATCATGATACTATAAGCTGGCTAACGTTAGTCTAATGTTATGTATTTGAACACAGTCGTTACTCTACAACCACCAAAACCGTGTTATTAACATTTATATATATATATATATATATATATATTTTTTTTTTATTTATTTATTTTTTTTTGCTTGGATGTGTGCACGCCTTTTTTGTAACCACATGCATGGCGCCACATCCGAGGATGATTTTGCGCGTCTTTTTTTTTTTTTTTTTTTTAAGGGTTTGTTTACTGTGTGTGATTCATTTAATGGAAAGCACATTCACATCTAGTTGTCTTCGTCCTCTATTCTGCAATGTTTTGGTCTCCCATGTGTGTGTGTGTGGCAAGCTGTACCACGGGGAACGTGCAAAAAAAAATATATAAATAAAGAAGTGTCGACGCAAAAATATGACGTCAACGTAATTTTGACGTCGAAGCGTAGACGTCATTGATGCGCCGCTACAGCACTAGATTTGGAACACCATTGGGATGAGTACATTTTGGTGTGAACTATCCCTTTAAAAAATAGAGCAAAGGTCATATTGGACTACATCTTTGGAGTACTTTATGGAGCTTCACAATCTCAGTACCCATTCAAGTTCATTACATTCTGAGTGACCAGTATCGCACAGAAGAAAATCATATACAGGTTTGGAACAACATGAGGGCAAGTCACACCTGGCTATCAGGATGATTTTTCACAGTTCTGTGACTGTAAGTAATCAGCATTTCTTTAAACGCTGACTAGATTCTGCAGATTGCGCTTAAATCGAAAGTTGAAGACATGGAGCAATCGAAATTTGGAGGTGAAGTTGGCGGATGTATCCGAAAGTGTGAGCTGGGTTTTTGCCCCTGTGACTAACTGACACATCGACTAATTGATGGGTTCATTGATTGTTCTGTGCAGTTTCTAAATGACCAGTAATGAGTCAAAGAGCAGACCCCGAGTGTCCAAAGAAAAAGTATCTAAAGTAGACTCGACTTCCATGTGGATCTTCCAGACCGATTTGGCCTTCTTCAGTCATCATATTATAATGGTTTCATAAATCTTTCTAGTAAGCACACGCATTCCTGTGAGGATTCATTAAATATGTGCAACGGTTTTCCACAATAAACATTCGTGAGAGCTAAAAGCTTCTACAGAAGGCCAAAGAATGACTTGAATTAATCACAGTTCAGTTTACTATAGAGATGTAAGCATTACTTTTATGGCGAAACGGTCTTTTGACACTTCAAGACTGCCTTAAAAAAACATGCAGCCATAAAACTTTTCAAATTGACTCAAATACTATGGCTTATATTGCTGTCATATAAGGAAATGGTTATTGTAAAAGAAACCGTCAAACTTGAATTTCCTCAATCCATAAAATGCCCAACCATAATATAAAGGATGTTTTCAATATTCCAGGCAAAAGCTTTATATAGCCGTAACACTGCCACCTCAGCTCTGTTATGTATGACACAAAAGGTGATATTTTGTAGAGTGTCCAAGCTGCTCTTTTTCATCCAAGTAACATAAAGGTCATTTGGGTTTGGAAAGATGAACACACATCCATTCTGTGAACAACAGCAGTCTACAGTGAAAGGGTAGCCTTACCTAGCATAGGTAGCATACATTTGCATTCTCCGAGCATCAAAAAACAATATAAGTTATCTGTTTGTTTGTTTTTTCGTGAAAAACAATGCAGAGCATAAGCATGTTTTGCTTTAAGTTCCAAGTTAGCATTCAAAAGCTTGAAGCAACATGAAGCAGAAGTCAGACACAAGCATATTGCTTTACATTTGCATCCATCACTATCCACAAAAAATTCATGTCTGCCATAGCATTGCATAAAATGCTATTAACAGTTTTCTACAGTATCAACATGACCATATATCTACAAAACAATGCAATGGAAAGTAGTGTTGTCATGATACACACACAAAAAAAAGCCTTTTTAAAGATTTACGCATTAATTAATATGTAAGGATTATTTGAGTAGCCTAAAAAAAAACTAGAGCGTAGTAAAACATTTTGTTTAAATCTTAAATGTAAAAGTTGTTGGGTTTTTTTTTTTATACGGATAATATAAACAAATGGGCCTGTTCCCTTGTTCCATTAAGATTTTTACAAAATGTTTTATCAAGCTGGAGCCATTCTAGCCACCATTTGACTGTAAAATTAAGGAGAGAGATGAGAACGCGCTGCCTGGATCATTGATTGGAACATTTACTTATAAAAAAAAACGGCTTGATGGAAGTGTTGATAAAAATAAAGTCGTCTGCAATGTCTGCAGCAAGGAATTAGCATATCACCGGAGTTCAACTGTAAAGAACCACATCAATGCAAAGCATCCAGGAGTTAACGTTAAGCCGGAGGAACGGCCTAGCGCGTCCCTAGAGATACCAGATACCAACTCTAGCAGTCAACGTCATCTTCAAACTGGAGCAAACACTAAAACGCAAACTTAGCAAATCTATATGTGACCATTTTGATGATAGAAGACAGAGCAGAGCTTTTACAATTAGCCTCTTCAGACATAACAAATAACCCACCATTGTGAAACACTATTATTTTAAAAATCCATGACACTGAAAAAGAAAAAGGAGATGTATTGGCTGTAGCAGACTATATCGCACTGACAGGGGATCACTGGACTTCAGTTAGGAATCACAATTACCTTGGTGTTACGACACATACTGTATCATTGACTGTGAGTGGAAACTCCAGACATTTGCGTTAGCAATACTAAAAACGGAAACCGGGCATTACGCCCATGCCTGCGCCCAGCAGTTTGTTTGTGGCGGACGCATAGGGGGAGTTCAACAAAAGATCACCACAGCCGGCACAGACAGCGCCCGAAACATGATGGCGAGAAAGCTTCCATATGCGCACATATTGTCATATTGTTACAGTCATTATTTGAACGGTGAAAATAATAATAAAAGAGTTTCTGAACTTTAATATCACTTATCCTGATTATTCAGTAATTAATTTGAAATTAAGTATTAAAAATAGCTTTAAATTATGTATGTGATTAATCACAGAGTATGTAATTAATTAGATTAAATGGTTTAATCAATTGACAGCCCTAATTTTTTACTTAGTTATGATACATATTATGAATTAAGAATTTTAATTAAGGATTATTAAATTTCATTTGATGGAATTGAATTAAAATGCGTGAATCTTGAAAAAAAAGGTTTAGTTTTTCTTAATGTACCAAAATTATGACTTTGATAGGATACCCAATTAAACTGAACTGATACCATGACAAAAACCGAAAACAACAGGAAAAGTTAGATGACTCACATGACTTATTACAATTCATTATTTTATTTATATATATATATATATATAGTTAAGTTCAAAGTTCTAAGCTTGGGAAATGTGCATGCATATATGACCTCTGATCCAGTTTATAACAAAATGCTGATGCAAGCCCCTTCTGTTTTACAAAGGAGAATTTCTTATGACATTAAATTTCACAGAAACAAAATTACCACTGCACTGACCACTGGTGCATTCTTTGCCAAGAGCAGATTGCTCAATGAATGGCTAAGGAAGTACATCACATGCCAAACCTCTAAAAACTTCTAGTTCCATCTCCGAAATGGCGTCGCAACAGGAGGGATTGGTCTATGTTTCATAAATATTCCAGTATTGGAGATCTGCATATGCGCTCTGTTTGATGTAGGGAACCTGAGAGACGGAAAGAAACGCTGGGAGACTGCCAGCTCTAAATCTTCCCTTCGCTTCAGCTTTAGGAGAAGAATGAATACAAAGTCATGGTGAGTTACTGAACCATTCCAATAATTAACTTCATGTAGCAGCACGCTGGCGTAGCGAGATCTGACAACCCCACAAAACTTGATTTCTCGTTCTATTGTTGTTCCTTCCCTTCTTTCCTTTCGATCGTCAACATGACAGATGCACAGCCAAAGCTATGAGTCCAGATCATTTATTTTACAAACCAATGATCCAACTTCTTTGCACACTGAAAGGGAATGCTACAAAATAAAAGGAGCTAGAAATCAAACTCCAAGCAGACATATTCCAGTAAGCACAGATGCTGATGCGTCTGGGACCAGCCCTTTGATGAAATATATAGGACTAATAATAGACTTGTTGGGTACAATTTCAAATATGACCAAAGCCAAGTCTAAAAAGCTTCTACTAACCTTTAAAAAAAGCACTTTTTTACATCGACTCAGAGACTTGGATGGTACAAAAATGAGTTATTCCTATAAAGCTAGATTGTGTCAAGGTTGGCATGGTTCATGGCATCACACCTTGCAAATGGCCAGACTCATGTTTTGCCAACAAATCCCTCGAACAGAACTGAAATGTTAAGTACTATGACATCTATAGAGGGAAACTCTGACCACAAAGTCAATAAAACTGTTTTAGCTAAGCTGACCTTCCACTTTGTTGCAGAATTCGCTATAGAAAGTGCCAGACTTTATGCCCAACGACAAAAGTTTTGCTTGCATTTCAATCAAGCAGCAGAAGTATGTTTTATATTTATGCATTCCACAGATATTTTAAAGTATATTTGTCAGTACGTACAACCCCTGTGAATCAGTGTCATTATCTTTCATAAAACTAGACTAAAACTAAACACTGAGCCGAAGCACAACCAAAACAATGTTCTTCTACAAAATGCTTGCAGTTTTGTTTTTTAACTGCTAGGGGGTTAAAAATGACAATGTTCCTTAAAAAGTAAAAAATAAAAACTGAAAAACTAAAATAGAATTAAACTAAAACTAAGAGTTTGATCTGGTATATAAATGTATATATATATATATATATATATATATATATATATATATACAACCCATCTGTAATTACAGTGTTAATTTAGTATTGTTTGTATATATTATTATAGCCTTTATGAATATTTTAAATAGCTTTATTTTATTTTATTTTTATTAATTTTTTTTTTACCTTTTGTAGTGATTTATATGTACTTTTGTTATTTTTTATATTTCCATACATTAAGTCAGTAATTAATTTTAATCCGTTTTAATTTTAGTAATTTAGTGCTTAAAATTTTCAGTTAGTTTAAAAAAACTAAAACTAACAATGATAGACTGAAAACTAAATTGAAAAGACTAATTGAAATTAAAATATAAGAAAACTTTAATGACCGCTATTTTCACTTAAAAATTGTGAGTAAATTTAACAAAAAAGTATCACACTGAATTAAACATGAGATTATGAAGTAGAAAGAATTTTAACATCATGCTAAAGCCACAGGAACATGCTACACGGGAAATAGAGCTATAAATATAGTTAAAGGTGACAAAAAATGACCACGTATGGAAACATAGCGGTAAAAAAAAAGAGCTGAGCTGGGTGCAGAAATTACAGGGGTGATACTGAGGATCTGAAAGCCATCAGACAAATATGCACTGCCTCTCAAAGCCTCATTTACTGCCTTGAAAGAAACACGGAATGCTTTTTTGGGGCCGGACCCCTTTGGCAATGCGTGAGTCTAAGCCGATGACTGTGCTTTAGCCAGAGATTGAAGAGAAGGCACAGAGAGGTGCAGAAGAGCCGAGGGAGGTCGTTTGGCCTTTTCTTTTAACTCCTTCCATCTCTGCCGCCCCTGATCTCAGTAGTGAAGACGCCCCCTCGCTCAGCTGTTCTCTGGAAGCCGCGGGCCACAGCTTTCAAGACTGGTTTTGCTACCACCTACAGAAACAGCCTACATGAAGACAAAAACAACACAGCACCCCTCATCCCATTCTCAAAAAAGCAATTTGATCATTATAGTTCTATCCTGTAGTCCAAACACACCTGATGATTGAAAGGAGGAAGGTGGTATGTGCTGTAAAAACAGGAAACAGCTCACATGAACATGAACGCTAGGCATATTAGCATACTGCTTTTATCCCAGCGCCGCTGTTCTGGATCAACAAGCCCTCAGCAGCATGAAGTACGGCTATATTGTGCTGAGTCTGCAATTTATTCCGGGTTGAAAAAACAAGCACATATCTGAAAGCAATGATGCAATTCCAGCTCGTGCTGCACCAAAGATATTCATGCTAAGAGGGACAAAACACAAAGACATGTGTTTACCAGATACACACGACTGGCACAAACGTTACTTGATTCAAAAGGTGAAATGTTCACTAGCAAAAGTGCTTTGTACTGATGTATTGTAGTTACTGTAAATAAACCTTAATGTTAGGTTGTTTTTTTGTTTTTTGTTTTTTGGTCAAATTTTACAGTAAGGTTCAATTTGTTTATCTGTTAAAATACATTTTTAACATTAATCTACAATATTGTTCAAATGTTTGGGGTCATTAAGGTTTTTTTTTTTTTTTTTTTTTTGGAAACACGCAGTTTCCAAATTGTACACCCTTAATTTTCCAAATTCTAATCATCTTTTGAGCCCAGGCAGTCGCACATTATATAATATATTAAAATATTTTAAAAAATAGCACTGCTGAAAGCTGCACTGAATACAGCTGCATGCTCAAAATCATAAATGGGAAACTTTATCTCATTCATTGAGTTTCATTAAAAATGTTCAGGGTCACTGTGGACAGAAAATACTAAAAGGCCACGTTTACACAAAGCCGGGTATTTAGAGAAACGGGTATTTCCCCCGCCTATGTTTTCAATAATAACATTGTGCACACACCCGCGTAAATACGCCGTCGAGCGCCATCATAACTATGCCAAACCTATGGGCGGCAGTGTAGGGAGAAAGGATAAAACCATGCAAGCCAATCAGAATCCTCAGAATCGTCAAGAGAGAGAACCTAAAACCCCGTTTTTCCCAGTTGACAAAACAACACATAACCGGCGTTTTCAGAAATCTCATCTTTGGCCGGAGTTTTTAGAAATAATCGTTTTCTGTGATAAAAACTGGGTTTTCGTGTAAATTACAGGCCAAACCGCAGGGAAATATCTGCGTTTTCCCTTTGTGTAAATGGGGCCAAAGATGGTTATGTTATGTATCTTGCTTTTGGATCCTCGGGTGGCTGAAATGACCAGTTAGGTGGGTCGGCTATAGTTCAGTCAGTGCAGGCTACAGGTCTGAGCCAAATGAAGATGTGTAACACACTTGCAAACTGGATTAAGATGGCCTCATGTTGTCATCAGTATTTATGTTAACGCTGAAATAGTCCAGACTAGCATTGCATGCCACTAGAACCGTGCTGTCAGGAGAAAATAGGGGATCATATCCTTATGGCGCCAGGCCACATGAGCCCAGCAGAAAGAAAATAAAGGGGCAGCCACTGCTTGTGTAAAATAATGGGTTTTAAGTGCCTCCCATCTGCGAGGCCCAGATAAATAGCCATTGAAAGAGAAACTTAAGTCAGCCCTGCTGAGGGAAATTATTGCTGTATATCCTTTAAATATTAGACTTTATAGCTTCATGATTGGGCTTTTTATTTTATCTACAGGTCTCACATCTTTTGGGTCTTTTGTTAGATTTGTATCACACACGCATGTTAGCGTGCAAGCCCAAGTCAGTTATCTTGGAAACTCAATGTAACAAAGCTTTTAAAGCAAAGCTGGATCATAACGCTTGAAACGACACTTTCATATTTATACGTGAGTATATTCTGGAAGCTAGCAACTGGCTGAATACAGCAGGACTGTAATAAGTAACTGCATTACGGTATCTTAAATGTCATCAATTTGCTTTACATCAACAGAAAAGGCCATCACAAAGACGTCATGGCACAAGGATAGAAACCTGACTTCACAGAATAAGAAACCATCTAAAGCAAACTGAATTCACAGAGGTTATGCAAAAGTAATCTTTGGCCCTGTTTACACCTGGTATTAAGATGTGTTTTGGTCGATTGGGTCACAAGTACGAGGGAAAGATTACAGAAAAACATACAGAGAGCATCAGCTTTCGGTTCTGTCCTGACAGCCCCAAGAGTGTGTTAGAAATCAGGAATGGTGAGAGAACATTGTGCTTGGTATGTTTTTGACTTCAAACCAAACTTGGATCTCAAGTAAACAAAGTTTAAATCCGTCTGGCTAGAGCGCTTCCAATGGTTACGCAATGTTTACACTACAAAATCAATTCAGTCAGATGCATTTTCAACTAGCCAACTTCTAAAGTGGTCAAAAGTGGACAAGCTCGAAATGTTTACACCAGTATTTAACAATCACATGTTTCTAGGCCTACAAGTGTTATCAAATTTCATCAGGCTGCTAAGGAAGGCAGGCCACCCAATCCGCCAGGACTATAGAGAACTCGTTGAGAGCATCCTCCTCATCACTGTCTGGTTCGGGAGTGTTATCTTAAGTGTTAATTTAGTATTTATCTTAGATCTGTATCTAGATCTAATGTCGGTAACCAAATTGTTGATGTGCTCCATTGACTTCCATAGTAGGAAAAAAAAAATACTATGGAAGTCAATGGAGCACATCAATGATTTGGTTACCGACATTATTCAAAATATCTTCATTTGTGTTCAGCAGTGCAACACGACAATGATTACAAACCTTCCTTTTTGCCATAAGAGGAAGATCTACTGTATGTAGCGCACCATGCTCACAGAAATCTAGCATGCAGGCACACGAACGGTACACTGCTGTGTCAGTAAGCTAAACAGCCCCGCTAAAAGCACACTAGCCTTACTGTTTTTCAATTTCTCTCCAATTTCCGAGACAGGTTTGTCACTGCTAACAAAGCTGCTCTTTAGTCACTTTTAAGTCTAATAACGTGTCAGACACCATAGCCGTGCTTGTTGGTTGTCTCTGTGCCTAGCGGGCCGTGATTTATTTGAAGTCCCACTTCAAACAACGGCTAGCCTCTGGTGAAGCTAATATATGCAATGTCCAATGTCACTGTGATTTTTACAGATTGGAAATGAGAGCTGGCATTAGCGTTCTCCTGGCCGAAGAGCCTGTTCGGCTGTAGCTAATGTTTTAGATTAACACTAAACCCAATTACCATTTCAGGCCAGAGAAATCAAAGAAAAGTGTAAAAATGCTCTCATTAGTCTGAGCATATGACATTGTTTAATCCTCATTAAAGACTCTGGGCCTCTTAGAGCTGTAAAAAAAAAATTATGGTAAGATGTACCAAGGCAGCCAAAGAAGCACATTTACACATTTAGTATGTCACAAATCTCCATGAGTTCATTCACCGCTGAAGACCAGCAGCCGTAATAGGAAATGAGAGGGCACCGATCATCGAACAGCACTCAAAACACTCAATTGTCTTTTTATGAAATTAATAAACGTCACTTTTAATGAGTTCAACTGATCAGTGATGTGTGCATGTTGCAAACACAGGCGGACACACTCCTTCTGCTGTCGTACTCGCGGCCAAATTCCCCCCGTCTCTGCCAGCGAATCCCACCCTAGTCTCAAACTGCTTAATTAGATCTGCAATAAAAGCGCAAGCTGATCTTATTGATCTGATCTTGTTTAATAAATGTGACGGAGCTGATTGAAATAGACCAACCCAGGCTTTGATATGACGTTGCTTCTTACACATATTGCAACACATTCAAAGTGAAATTTACAGTGGTGGGCCTAAAAATGGTGAATGGACTGCATTCATATAGCACTCTCACAGACCAAATACACTCACTTGTATGTTCACAAACAGATGAATCTGAATCTGGCAACTCTTGTTTCAAGGGACTCATAGTGTTTTGGGGTCACTTTGCAAGGAACTAAACTTGCCCCATAATTATAATGTATGTGAACAGGAGTTAAAGTTGTTGGTGGGTTACTGACTTTAGTGTTCATATCAGCTAGAAAAAGCAGTGAATTACATGTATAGATACGTTTATGGAGGTTTGAAAACATGTAGCCTAGGTAGAGGCCATTTTTTCCAATGGACCCTTTTCACATTTCCAGGGTTCTCAGAAGCAGAAGCCGTCATAGTTGGGTAAACCTCTAAGTAGTGAACAGAATATACAACATATATATTTTTGTGTTCCCAACTTCCCATATACTCAAAATGCAAAAGAAATTAACAAATCCATGATGGCATTGCTACTGGGGCTGCATGATAGTCGAAAAAATGAACATTGCGATATTTAGTTTTTCTGCAATATAAACAATTTCACCAGATAATTTGAATAAAGAATTAATCATTCTAGGGTGATTTGGGATATAAAGAATAGATAAATAGAACAAAGAAACAAATAAAATAAGCAGTGCTAATGTTTTCGGGTCAATCTAACTGTATTCAGGTACAGACACTGAAAAATCAAATGTGAAATCATGCGTAGTCTTCCCTGTATAAATTAAATATAAATAATTACTTAGTTAATACAATGTATCTTTGTTAAAAGTTACAGAAGTTATTTTCTCTTTTGTTGTTTGATTAAAATTGGCAGTCAGGAATAGTAGGCTGCTGTCACTTTAAGACAAATGAACGGATCCCATATAATGAAACATCCTTTTATTTCTCTGTTGTTTACAAAACCGACTATGTTTGAGAGGACACTCGCCGAGATGGGCATTTTGACACTTTTGTGTGCACGTGTCCGTTCATGCTCAAAAAGGAGGAGAGCTGAATTTGGTGTTCACATGCCAGTCTTCTTGTGCTACGTATAAACAGACAAGACATAAAAACACATGCAAATGATAAACTTTCACTCTGAGGGTTAAACTTTGCCTTTATCAGAGAATCACAAGCGTGCCGAACCAGAACAGATCAACTATGATCACTATACTATGCACAACCCAAAGTATAGTGTTATAAATCCATGTTAAATAATACAAAAAAAGCATTGCTACGATGTTAATAACTGTGGAAACACATCATCACAGACTGTGAAAAGGTTCCATGAGCTTATGTTGGATTGGCATGAAACACATGGTCAGCGAGTATGGATGAGCGCCTCCGCTGTGAGGTGGCCAATCAATGCCACGCAATTCAAGTTCCGACAGGGCTCAGCAGGAGAGGAGGCGTAAGATCGTAGCATTGTAAATGACGGTTTTCACAAAACAGTCTGCATTCACCAGCTCGTAGGTCAGACCTGTCTTTGTCACAAGGGCGAGCTATAAACAGCAAGCAAACATAAGGCATCACGACCCCTTTCATTTCATCCGTCGCAGAAGCTTTAAGCAACTCGCAGTTTGTGTCCAATATCATCAGTATTTTCCCTCACCAAGGCCGCGCGTTTCCAGCCTCCAGAGCGCGGCGAGGGGGAGAGCGATTGTGCGTGTGTGTGTGTGTGTGTTTTTGGAGTGGTGGGAGGATAGGGATGAGTCATAAGAGCAGACACGATCGCGGCAAGAAATGTAAAAGAACCCATCTGGAGGATCTTATGATCAGATATGCATATAAGTTGTTGAAATAGGCCGCCAGAGAGTGTGTGATTGAGACGCTCCCCCGGTCTGCTCGTAGCTGTGTGGCGTGATTGAAAGCTCACAGACAGGCACCTTTAAATGATTGATTGTCCATCCAGACTAACAAGAGGACCTCGTCAGCGCCGCGTAAGCTTGGCTTTGATCGACAGCTTTCACACCACCTCGCTCCCACCCTTGTCCACCCCTGCCTGCATGACCGTGACCACACCATCCATTACCTTTATGCTGCGAGTAGGCGGACTGGATGCGTTTAGAAGATGAGGAGAGACCGGTGTGCCGAATTCTGACCCCAGATTATTGGTCCTAAATATAGGTAGGTTTAGGATTAGTGAATATTATGTTTCTAGAATGTTACATGTTTGCCAGCTCTACTAACCATAATCGATGGATTGTTTAGCTTTTTCATTTCTTCATCTCAAAAAACGTGTAGGAAGAAACATCACGGCCATATTCCAGGATGACAATGTCTTGACCAAAAATGTATGTACCTCTTGATGAAAATAAATTGTGTTATTTCCATCAAGAGGTGCCAATTCATGTATGAAAATGATTCTTCATGCTCCCTCCCAGCAGTCTGATTAATCTTGACATTGTCATCCTGTAATATGGTGTCTTCCTAGTTCCTACATGGTTGTTTGATAAATGAAAAGCTACACACTCCATTAATTAGGGTTAGAAGTACTGTTGCCAAACATATAACATGCAAGAAACATAATAATACAATCATAGTCTCTTAAGAATTTGCCTAATTAAATTCAAACAATGACTGTTTTTTTGTTTGTTTTTTGGCCACACAGTGTACACTCATACACACTCTTCGTCCGATGGTGACTTCTTTCATTTGTGGGTTCTTTGATGACTGAAGACCGATGCGGGATGCACACTGTCTTTTACAGGCAGGGCATATAAAGGTTTCTCCTGGTTGTCTAAAGGGGGCAGAAACAAGCATGGTCTGCTTTCTCTGATGTCTTTTAGGTCAGGTGATGTCCAGTTCCCCTGTCTTCGTAAGTTTGTACTCCATTCACTGCATTAGTTTCTGGGCTTCTTAAAGGGGTCATATAAAGCCATTTTGTACAAGTTAATATGAATGTTTAGGGTCTAAATGAAAACTTTGTAATATACTTTTATAAAAAATTCTCATTAGTATTTCAAGAAAACAAAAATTTTACCTGGTCAAAAACGTCTCAGGTTACGACTGTAACCCATGTTCCCTGAGAACAGGGAACGAGACAATACGTCTCGATTGCGTCTTTCGACGTATTGTTGAGTTCCCTTCGAAAGGGAACGTCTCGGGTTACGACTGTAACCTATGTTCCCTGAGAACAGGGAACGAGACAATACGTCGAAAGACGCAATGGAGACGTATTGTCTCGTTCCCTTCGAAAGGGAACAGCTCTGTTTTCACCTCGCCGTTTCAGTGCATATGCCTTTAAATGATAATGAGCCTCGCTCACTCCGCCCCTCTGTTCCAAGGGCGTTTTGATACAACACACGTGGAATGTTGCCTTGACAACAGTTGAGGGTATATTTTGGAGAAAAAAATGCCAGCAGGAATCTCTGAGGACACATCTGTGCTGGCATATCAGTTTGAACCGGAGTAGGACCCCGAACAAGACGTCGACAAGTTCGACAATTAAGGCTCGAACAGGACGTTTCTAAATGGTTGCTTAACATAATGTCACTTTGATGTATCTTTGTATGTACTGGCAGGTTAGAGTAACGTTAGTGAGATACGAACGCTATGTGTTTACTCATTAGTTCATTGACAGATTGATGTTACAGCTTATGCCCATGAACAACTTTTTTCGCGATTTGCAAAGATTAATATTAGCCCACTAAACTTAGCCCAATTCATTCAATAGTGTCCAAGCAGAGAAGCAACCAAACACCTCCACGTTTTCCCTATTTAAATACAGTTACATGAGTAGAGTAACTCAACCAAGAATGGTGACACAAAATAAAAAGTTGCACTTTTCTAAGCGTGTAAAATGTATAACTATAAATGTATGGTGGATAGGGGTGTAACGATATTCGAACCGAACCGAAAAACTGCGATACAGAACTCAAGATTCAAACCGCGATAATCTCATTGCGTACCAAACACTCCCCGCCCCGCCCCCTACTACCCCGGCCCGGCCCCGCCCAGCCCGGCCCAATGGACCTCATGTCTTATGTGTACAGTACACAATGAATTCAGTTTTGTAGCCCAACCACCATTAAAACCAAATAACAAGCTCCATGTTTTGCTACTTTTGATAATAAGCAAGGCGTAATCTTTAAAATTATGTCTATTTGATCATGAAATTCAAACAATAAATGCCGTTTTGGCGCACTTTGATGTGGCGTGACAGATCGCTGTAGGCCTACTAGGCTCCTCATTTCAAACAACAACAAAAAAAAGCAATTTTAGCTTTCTAAACCGAACCGAGACGTCAAAACCGTCAGTTTTGTGTATCATTGCACTCCTAATGGCAGAATACCACAGCAAGAGATTGGGAGCACTTCGACTCGGCGCATATATGGACTCGGCGCAGTAATATCATCTCCCGAATTCAACATTTGATCCTGTGTTGAATATCTTGATCCATGCTACAATCACTAGATAAATAACTGCCATACACACACACTATATAATGTTGTTTTAGTCCAGGTAAAATTGCCTAAAAGGCTCTTTTCTTTTCCAAAAGACAACCACTATGATTTCAAACAAACAAAAACAAAACTGACTTGTCTGACTGCATTACAACCCCCATAAACTATGGCTTCTTCCAGTTGCCTGATCAACTGCTGCACTTTCAGCGCCAAACACTTACATTCAATTGAACGAGGATCAAAACACACTGATTACTTCCCCCGCACAAAAATACACACACACACTAAACCCTGGCAATGCAATCACCCTTGTTAGTGGCCACTGCAGAGATATGGCATGCATTTCAGCGTAAGACATTCTTTTCTACTCACAGCTCCAGAAAGCAGAATGAAAAATTGCATTTCATAAACTCAATCTGCCCTGTTATTGCTTTATGGCGTGTGCACTAAATCGTCTATTATGTGGATCTTAAGGTGGCACATAAATTCCATACATTACAGCGTGTTATTTTAGATTAGGGGGACTGCAATAACCCATCCTCAGGGCTGACAGAGACAACACGTTTCTCATTTCCTATCTTTTATCAGCGTGTGGCTCTACGAGAAAGACACACAAGATTTAATTCTCCTGAATGGAGACACAGGCCCAATATTGTCTGTTCACACTATGTAAAACGTGTCTAAGTGATATTAATATGATCCGAACATATCTAGGTCCCGATTCGACAGACAAATAAAAAGCAGGAGCATGAACGCAGTCAGAGCACAGTCTGCACTTTTTCTTATGTAATATCTTTTCCCCAGTCGTCTCATTGTTGGGTCTTGGGTGGAGTTGTTTGGAGGGGGGTTTAGGAACTGAAGGGGTTCCAGCTCTTAAACTAGAATAAGCTGTAGCCTACTGACGACGTTCTCTGAAGACTCTGTAAACATGGGATAATTGTAACGGCCGCAAAAACCAGTCACAGAGACTTAAAACATAAATAAAAGGAGTAGAGTACGGATTTGGGATTAGGGGACCAGTGAGCCGTGTGAGGGTTTGTTGATAAAAGCCTGTGTGAAACAGAGAACTACACACTCACTCAATGGTAATGTATGTGTTGCAGGCCAAATGGTGTACATGATCTGTGCTTTTCTGTTGTTATTTAGTGACTACCTTATGATGTGCCAAGGGTCTGTTTTAGTCAAGTGCCACATCTCATTGATATCAAGTTTTCTGACATGGCCACTTGTACTGTACAGTATCAGTGTGGTGTCGTGGACTGTTACCTGAACAAAGCTGGAACTGGATAAGTTCTATATATTGCAATATTTATTTCCGCATGAGCATAATAATTGACTGATTTAACGATCAGACATTATCGAGTGTGTCCCTCACTTCATGTGGCCTAACGTAAGTAGATTAGAGTTAGTAGTTTTATTGCGTCATTTAGGTCACGTTCACACTACTGCGTTTTCGTTTAAAAACGGAGACCTTTTGCTACGTTTGCACCTCCAGTCCAGACTAAAACGGAAAAAATGAAGGCCAAAAACGGAGAAGTTTAGAAACACTGAAACTCCGTTTCGAATCTCTGGAGGGCGTTTTAGTGTAGACGGAACAAAACAGAGGAGTTTAGAAACGATGACGCAAGGGCTGACGCTCAGTATGATTGGATGTCATCAGTCCTAACATATCCTTCCCTGATTCATCAACCACTGTTTACACCGGCACGTGCATGCCCAATGTTGGTGAATGGTCACGTGATCCACGTTTTCAGTCGTTTTAATGTGGACGGAGATTAATTCTTATACGCAGATAAAACGCTGGTGTGGACGGAGATCATATTCGTTTTAATTCTCCGTTTTTAAACAAAAACGCAGTAGTGTGGACAGGGCCTTAGTCTATTAAAATTTAGAAGGCCCCCAGATTCAAGATAATGCCCCTGTATGTCTTATATATGTAAATAATTTAATATAGTTAACCAATATTATACAAAGAGCGCCATTTTTTTTTCAAATATAAACATGATTACAAATGTGACATTGATTTTATACAACGTAGCGTACAGTTTATAAACATGTTAATATAAAGTGACTTACATTTTAGACATCAAATCGCCTGTTTGCAAAATCAACCATGATTTTTTGAAACCAGAATGTTAAGACATTAAATAAAATGGCTTTAAAATGATAATTCCAATCTCTGAATTGGATGCAACATTGGTCATGAGACGAGCACACTATACGATAATATAAAAGATAAAAAAATATATATAAAATGATCTGTAATTGTGGAATAACGCCTTTGAATAAAGTCTTCTTTGAAATGTGGGTGTGTGTGTAGTCATTATTACTAATTCTAGGTCCTGCCAACTGGCTCCCTCAGCCCTCCAAGAGTCGGAGTCCTTCAAGTCCACTATTTGGTATTAAATACTGATTCTGGAGTGGCTATTCGGATCACAATCTCAACCTGGGCTTCATTCTCCTCTCCGAATGTGACGAGATAGAGCACAACACCATGCCCTGTCAATAGCACTCACCAGAAATAACTTTATGAATAATGCATCACAGGGTCTACCCTCTCCTAGTGCAAAGGCACCCAAGAGAGAGGAGGCTTTGACTCTTCTCTTTCCCACTGGGGTGCACATATACTCACACATACTATACTAGACATACCTTTGGGACACAAAGCAGCAACAAAAGGCAGAAGACACACGCAGAACCATGAGTCTACACCACCACCACCACATGTATAGTTCTCTCTACATGCCCACTAGCACGCACTCTTCAATTATTCCACAGACAACTGTGAAATCATCATGAGCCGCTCCGCCCCTGACATCTCCTCGCAGAGCAGCAACACAAGGAACTGCTCTCTCTCCATCTTCCTAACTAATTCTGAAAGGTAAAAGAAGAGATAAGACGGGCAGGGAACACATCAGGGATCCGCCATCAAACCCCATGTGTTCTTCGCCCGCTGATGGGAAATAAAGCAAGCAGGCTTTCTGGAAGACGGATCTTCTAATTTTGAGGAATTCAATTAGGTGGGATAGACAGATATGGGGTCGGACTTAAAAACGTGATCCAGGGGCTCGACTCAGACTAAAGGGTATTCGTAACAAGTAGGGGGGTGGTACGTCTTTCGGCAAAGAGAATTAAGGAAGGATACATGCTCAATCCCTGAATTCATCCACTCTTAAGGGATGATTGTTGAAATCTGTCATCTGTCTTTCTCCCAGTCTCTCACTGTCAACAGATCTGCAATTAAAGCTTTGGAACAAGAGACTCCATCAGCAAAGGCTTTATAATTTAAGCTAGAAACGGCTAAGTCCTTACAGACAGAGACACAAAAGTCTGGCATTCAGAAGTTCAGACGTCAATCAAGAATTCTAGAATTTCTTTATGTTACGTATACGTTCATGTGGGAAAGATCATACTTATATAATATATATATATATATATATATATATATATATATATATATATTTCCTGTCAGATGTTTAGAAGATGTCTTTAAGATGTAATGATTTAGAATGCATGTTAAACTGACCCCTTTCTAAAGGTCTATTTGACATCTGACGGGAAACGTCCTATAGACATATTGCAGATGAGCAAACACTCTTAAAAATAACGTCTTCCAGATGTAAACATCACATCAAGTAGACTCGAGCAATCTGGGATAAGGCCCTCAAAAAGAAAGAAATTGCTATTTATCTTCTCTTAGAAAAATGAACCATGATTTTGATACAAATAGAACAAACAAAAAAACATGGTTAATATTTAAAAAAAAAAAAAATTAACCATGGGTTTTGCAACACAAACTAGAGTTTAACCATGGCATTTGCACTAAAACTGTGGTTATAAGAGTGATAATCAATCAGCCAAAACTATACTTTTACTATAATAAAACCATGGTTAATTTATTATACAAGTATGTAAAATAAATGATCATATTGTACAATTAGAATTATATATTATGATTTGAATACATAAAAATCCAGTTTACAGCACCTTCAAACTGTAAAAGAACAACAAAAAGTAACACATCACCAGTGGAAAAAAAACCGCTGTATTATTTGTCGAAATTATACATCATCTTGCTCGCACCAAAGTAATCTGAATGCACCTGACATCATTACTATAACTTATTATGACCCAACTTGTAAATACAATCTTCATTGCACCATCATTTGACTAGCTTCGCATGATAAAGTAGTTCACTGCAGTCAAGCTAATCTTAAAATACATTTCAAATTAAACTTCTTGTCATGCTACACTCTTACTTGCTAAAACATAGCTTAAGCTTACACAGAAACCCCTAGTAGACTGATTTGAAAAAGCTGAGCTGCAGTGGCGCTACTTAGAAATGGAGTTAGCAGTGTTGCTAATTTTCAGCTGTTTACTCTCCAACACTTAATAGGCCTAGACTTTTATTGACGCTAATTACTTGAAAAAATATCCACATCATTAAACTGAAAACATTATTTCAGGAAAACAACTTTTAATTTGACGTTTATGCTAGCATTGCTACAGTTAGCATACATTTTACCAAACAAGCTGAAAACTCCACCACACACTCAATTCAGACGATTTCATCAGTCATGTCAATCACAGTGCAATTTTCTACACAACACTGAAACAATTACTAACCTTAACCTCGGTGAAGTGATAGTCGGTACGGTAGATAGCATTAGCCTACCGTTTGTTGCAATTACTGCGTGATTGATTTGACCAATTAAATCGTCAGCGGGGTGGGATTTGACTAAACTAGTTCGGGAAGCATAAAAACAAAAATCACACACAGTTACTGCAGTAACCACAGCTTCAAAAAACCGTTTTCCGACAGCATTCCGGCATTTGAACATTTCCCAGCCTGGTTCGATGGGAAGGATCTGACCACATCAAAAGCTATTTCCAAGCTAAATGGTTTTACGTTCCCGTAGGAAATGCTGGAAGCTCTGATATACCACCGCACAGAATGTGTCATACACATCCGCACTGCCTGTGGCCGGTAAAGATAAACCAAACCTATTTCCATTGTTGTTAGTCTTCTTATTACTCCTCACCAAGATTGGCAAATCAAATTTAACACTCCCCATAATTGCTCAGACCTACCAGGGTATTAAATGTTCAGTCTTTCTAAAATGTTCTATTACGTTTTATTCTTTGGGCTTGAAATATTTAAAAAGTCACTTAAATCAAATTCCAATTACCAATCTAAAACATCCCATTGGGTGACATGGTTGTAATTATTTAGGGAAAAGTAACGGTGGTGAGCTCTCCAAGTTTCCAAAGCAATTATGAATTAATTAAAACAAGATATCCTCATAAATTAGTGATGAATGTACGTGAACTACATCTCCTTTGTTGATGTTCTTTGCTCGTATCAATTTTCAAGCTTTAATTATAGCAAATTACGGTCATATAATTGCATGTTTTTACTTAAAAGCATGACCTGCCGAGGCCATTTGTGCTCGACAGATAAAAATACACTAGAGGTTTTAAAAAGAGCCACCCTGCGATCCATGCTAACAATATAAAGACCTGAATAGAAAGGAATTACGTGTAAAGCAGTCTCTTTATTCTCTCTCTCTCTCTCTCTATTCGTAGGTGTCTTAGCTTGATGAAAGCTATGCGAGACAGGAAAGTATCTGATGAGCTGGAAAGAATACAAAGCAAGGTAATAAAACACTAGCATGAAAAAAAAAATCAATGAACCTTACGAAATCGCGACAACTACAAACACAAATTTCGATCTGAAGCATGAGTCAACCCCAAAATTTCTTTCCCAATCTATTACTCCGTTGCACCCAAACGAAACCGTATACATCATAACAGCTCTCTGAATAGTTTTAGCATGTTGGAGATGGAGGGTTTCAGAGGAAATTGGCTTTCGGTGTCTGGATTTTTAAAAATATGGTGGAAAAAAAAGTCAATTTGTCCGATTTAACTCTGATTTATTTCAAAGTGTAAATAACAGGATGTACAATAAGTTTAAACGTCACATTTACCTTTCTTAAAAAGTTCAAACGGGTTAGTTCAAACATGAGTTTAGGTTGAGCGTGGATAATTCTGTTAAATGTCAGAGTGACGTGCGCCAGGCAGCGAAGGAACTCCTTGTTCCCTCTGTGGGTTGATGTTACCGTTTTACAACGTTTGCTGGATTTTGATTTTGCAGCACCGTGGGCCGGTGGATGGAGGAAGAAGGGAGTTTGACGGGGGTGGAGAGCTATTTATGAATGCGCAGGACATGCATCGCCTGTGCGCTCATTAAAACTCCTCTCACGGTGGAGGAGGAATACGGCCCACACCCTCTGCGAGGCTTTCCTCCGCTGCAGTCTAGGCCAGAATCCACAAACCAAACACGACTGAGAGCCCTGATCCAGGATCAGGCTGTCCCATATTTTGCGTATAAGCAAATAAAACCATTCCAAAGTGGTCAAGCTATGAACCAGAGCTGTACTAACTAGAGGTTCGGACTAAATGTTTATTAAGTCTATTTAAAATGTGCAGCTAATCAGAATAAATTACTTTAAAATCGGTTTGAATAATGAATGGATGAATCAGGTTTTGTTTTAAAGGGAAAAATACTCCACCGTTTTTTTCATATTAAACTAAGACGAGTTGATACACGAGTTGCCACTATTGAATGAACTGGGCTAGTTAAGTGCTATCAAAGTGTCTAGCACGCCAGAGCGATTAAGTGCAACTCGTCTTAGTTAAAGGAGTGGTTCACTTTTTAAAAAAACTTTTGCTGATAATTTACTCACCCCCATGTCATCGAAGATGTCCACGTCTTTTTTCTTCAGCTGAAAAGAAATTAAGGTTTTTGATGAAAACGTTCAAGGATTTTCTCCATATAATGGACTTTATTGGGAACCAAACGGTTCAAGGTCCAAATGAGAGTTTCAGTGCAACTTCAATGGGCTTTAAACGACACCAGACGATAAATAAGGGTCTTATCAAGGACCCTTCGAGTCATGACTCGAAAAAAGATTTGTTCATTTTGATGAACGAGTTCGAACAGGAGAGTCACGAATGCTCATCACAGAACAGAGCAAGGTGAGCATTTATGCTTATAAAATGTAAACTTTTTTATTTAATTTTGAAATGAGCGATCGTTCCGCTAGATAAGACCCTTATTCATCGTCTGGTGTCGTTTAAAGCCCTTTGAAGCTGCACTGAAACTCTCATTTGGACCTTGAACCGTTTGGTTCCCAATAAAGTCCATTATATGGAGAAAATCCTGGAATGTTTTCACCAAAAACCTTAATTTCTTGGACATGGGGGTGAGTAAATTATCAGCAAAAGTTATTTTAAACGTGAACTACTCCTTTAAGGGAATAACATGGTTTAATATGAAAAAAAAAAAAACGGTGGAGTATCCCTTTAACAAATCTCTTGAATGAATGATTCAATGACATTCATTTTTAAGTCACTTGTCGCCACCTGGTGGTGTAACAATATATTCAAACAATATATTGCTAGTGTTTACTTTTCTCTCAGTACTTCTAGATAATATGAACATTTGTAACAGAAATAACAAAACTGTGTGGTTAAAAAGCTGTTGCATGCCTATACTGAACATGACAACTGCTCTCTCTGGCTCAACCCAGATTTGAATGTTTGTCAAAGGTTTAACAGACACAAGCGAATCATTGTCATAGTTGCGGTGCTTGAATCGAGATTATTTGAGCAGCTCTGAAAAGAACTATGATTTTATATAGACAACTACTCAAAATCTTTGGTAAATCATAGTGAGGAAAGGTAGTGAAGAAAGCATCTGAATGACAGATGGAAAACACAGATTTGCCATTAAAACCAGGTGCTGGAATGTTTCAGTCTTTTTCAGTTATAGGAAATTAAAAAAATCTTCAGCGGCAGCTGGGTAATTAGGCCTGTAGATCTTGGCCACTCTCCACTGCTCGTCACAAACTGATTCTCATAAATGTGATCGCCAGGTCAGAGCACCTGTTAGACAGATTGAAAACTTTTCGTTATCAAAGAAAACAGCTTGGCAACATCTTTTCAACAGCAGGACACCGGCTCAGGCATCTAACACATGGGCAGGAAAATGACCATTTGAATCTGAAAAATAATGTTCATGACTACGAATCTACAGTTCTTTTCTTCACCGCAGTCCGCAGGCATAAATACTTATTTTCTACACAATTATATGACAGTAGCCAATTAATTAGCTTTGTTATTATTCATACTTTGGGTTATTATTTCACCACTGTAAATCAGCTGACTTGTTGGAGATGTCGGCTGTTATTTTTTGTTTGTGTTTCAAAGTGATCTGAATCACAATATTTAACTTTGCAGATTATAAAAAGGTAAGGGGGAAAACTTAACATAGAGTTAATGTGCGGTCATATTACTGAAATATCACAGGCAAAAAAAAGTATATTGAATAGGCTAGCTATGTATGAAGCAAAGTCCAATTTTAAACCAAGCAGCTTTCTACGGAGCCCCCCTAGTCCCACTTTGGCAAAAAAAAAAATAATAATAATTATAACTATCTCGTGGTCTCAAGATAGTAACCTGTGGCCTCAAGATACTAACCCGTGGCCTCAAGATAGTAACTTGTGGCCTCAAGATACAAATTTGTGGCCTCAAGATACTAACTCGTGGCCTCAAGATAGTAATTCGTGGCCTCAAGATACTAATTCGTGGCCTCAAGATACTAATTTGTGGCCTCAAGATACTAATTTGTGGCCTCAAGATACTAATTTGTGGCCTCAAGATACTAATTCGTGGCCTCAAGATACTAATTCGTGGCCTCAAGATACTATCTCGTGGCCTCAAGATACTAACTCTATCTTGAGGCCACTACCTTGAGGCCACGAGATAGTTTCTTGAGGCCACGAGATAGTATCTTGAGGCCACGAATTAGTATCTTGAGGCCACAAGTTACTATCTTGAGGCCACGAGTTACTATCTTGAGGCCACAAGTTACTATTTTGAGGCCACGAGATAGTATCTTGAGGCCACAAGATAGTTATTTTTATTTTTTATTTTTTTTGCCAAAGTAGGACTAGGGGGCTCCGTAGCTTTCAGCTTTCTGTTAGACAATGTGTCAAATTAATGTGAGCAATTGAACCTCTTGCCAAATCTTTGTGGGGAAATATTGCGTGGATTCCTATTAAAATGACTGGATTTCGCCAAAGGAAATTAGCTAAAAATGACAACTGAGAGACTTATATTACATCTATATCAGCATAATAGCTCCCCTTTAAATTATATGCGAATGAAACCTCCACATTATCATTTTTACAATCCCCTTCAAGTTTACGATTTACCACACTTTGGTTGGATCACTTCACATCTAAGAATAATCCTGATGCAAGCTTGGGGGAAGAGGCAGTACATTTATCCCATCAACTTGGATCCAAAACAAGTTTTCAAGACGCCATCACAATGACCTTATAGACTCAGCCACATGCAGTTGAGGAGTAGCATTTCATTACACAGAGAAACGTCCGAGATAAGAGGCAAAATCCCACTTAGTCTTTCATCACAGAAAAGCTCCACCGGAATCCTAAACAGCCCCCAAAAAACCAATGTGCTCAGAAGGCAACAGAGATACGCAGCTAAACCCAACCTGCATCCGCCTGGCACAGGTGCCCTCTAAGACGCTCGATCCTATTCTTGACGCCCACTCTTGTTTTCCTATCACTGTAGCTACCTGTGAATAGCAATGAGCATCTGAGAGAACTAGCACCATGGAAGCCATTAGCCTTGTGTTTACACATCTTATGAGGCCTCTTTACAACAAAGTTCAAATGTGTTGAGTCTGCCTGCTCAGGCTTACCTGATAAACTCTACAGGTGTAAAGAGCTTAGAGAGATTTAAAACATGGAAGTGCTGAGGATCTTCAGATAAACCCTGTTTAAAGGGGTTGTTGCTTTTTAAGGACTACAACTACATAAACCCAACCCCTGGAAACATGATTTATAGATTATCATGATAGAATATGCTAAATCACTGACTTGACGATATACACTCACCTAAAGGATTATTAGAAACACCATACTAATACTGTGTTTGAACCCATTTCGCCTTATGGAGTAGTTAACTTTTTTCAAAAAAAAAAAAGTGTCTTTCTTTCTTCAGTCGAAAAGAAATTAAGGTTTTTGATGAAAACATTCCAGGATTTTCTCCATATAATGGACTTCAATGGGAACCAAACGGTCCAAATGATGAGAGTTTCAGTGCAGCTTCAAAGGGCTTTAAACGACACTAGACGTTGAATAAGGATCTTATCAAGCGAAACGATCGGCCATTTAAAAAATAAATAAAAAAGTTTAAGTTTTATAAGCACAAATGCTCACAAAGCACAAATCTTTTTTTCGAGTCATGACTCGAAGGGTCCTAGATAAGACCCTTATTCATCGTCTGGTGTCGTTTAAAGACCTTTGAAGCTGCACTGAAACTCTCGTTTGGACCTTGAACCGTTTGGTTCCCAATGAAGTCAATTCAAATCATTCAAAATGACATTCAAATCCAGACTCAAAACACATCTGTTTAGCTATACATTTACTGAATGAGCATGTGCCACTGTTCGTCCGACTGTTCCTGTACTTCATTTTATTTTTGTTTCTAAACTGTTTTAATTATTCTTTTAATAATTCTTCTAATAATTATTAATTATTTCTTTTGATTATTTGAATTTCTTCTATGTAAAGCACTTTGAATTACCATTGTGCATGAAATGTGCTATATAAATAAACTTGCCTTGCCTAAAATCATAATTAAGTAGGCTATACTACAGTATGTACACAAAATCAGATGATCCCTGACTATGACCGCAACGTGTTTAAGAAAACGTTAAGCATTTTCCTCCCATAGAAAACCATTATAAGAATGCTTAATTTTGCTTAGAATGTCCCCTTATTATGTCGAAATAACAAGATCCAAGATAAGTTTCATTATAGCGCCGCCCATGCATATGCCATATCCATTAACGGGCATTTATTCATAAATATTCAAAATTGTGATAAATGCATGGCATTATATATGGCATTATGCGTAGTACAACTTTAAGTAGGCCTACACATTTAGGAACAGATATTGGGTTCTGCCCAAAGTCAAGAAACATAAAAGTAACACAAAAGTAACGAATAACGTAAATATGGGGTGATTTAGTAAAGTAACGGATTACTTCTTTTAAGAAGTAACGAGAAAAGAGATACACTACTTTTTAAAAGTAACTTCCCCATCACTGCTTAATTCTACCTGGCATTGATTCAACAAGGTGCTGAAAGCATTCTTTACAAATGTTGGCCCATATTGACAGGATAGCATCTTGCAGTTGATGGACACTTATTCAAATGAACAGTACTAACAGAACAATCACACCAGAGATTAAATAACCTTGAAAACTTAAAGGGATACTCCACTTTTTTTTTTTGGAAATAGGCTCATTTTACCACTCCCCCAGAGTTAAACAGTTCAGTTTTACCGTTTTCGAATCCATTCAGCCGATTTTCTGATATTTAGAAGAATATCAGGAACCAGACAGTTTCTGGTCTCATTGACTTCCATAGTACTGTATATTTTTTTTCCTACAATGGAAGTCAATGAGACCAGAAACTGTCTGGTTACTGATATTCTTCTAAATATCAGAAAATCGGCTGAATGGATTTTAAAACGGTAAAACTCAACCGTTTAACTCTGGGGGAGTGGTAAAATGAGCCTATTTCCAAAAAAAGTGGAGTATCCCTTTAAAAGCGCTTACTAAATAAACAGGGTATCGTGTTACACAACTTGTAGTACAAGAGGACTGCTTACATAAACTTACTCCTGGATGTTGTGCATTAGCCAGCCAATCAGATTAGAGTTACCCAGACTGAGAAGGGACTGTGGGCGTGCAGTCAGAGACTAATTCTGTCTTTCAATGCGGTCAAGTGCTATCTGATGAGATCTCATCAATGGAAATGCGTGTTAATATCAGGTGTAAAGGGTCTGGTATTCTTTCTTTCCAAATGAAAAAGAAAATACCAGGTATGAAAGTCCTTTGTAAAAGGCAGGCAAGCATAAAACCTGCAGGGTACGCGGTTAAAGATGCCGCTACTGCCTACCTGTGGACGCCTCTCATCTGCTCTCTGCCAGCTATAGCACGGAAATAAACTGCTGTGGATCATCCACACTGTTCTACAGTCTATCAGGCGCTTCATTAGCCATGCAATGAATAAAAGATCAGCGGCAAGGAGGGGGGGATAAAAAAAAAATAATGAAGGCGAGGATGGGAGAGCAAGACGGGGAATAAGAGAAAATGAAAACGAAGGAAATCTAAAACAGCAGCGGACGAAATTACCTCCAATGCCCATGATTGAAGCCCAAAGCTCCCTCCTTTGTATTTTCCGCTATCTGCAGTGGTGAATATGTTAGATTGGAATGTCACTGTCACTGTTATTCTATTACTTTCAGCCCAATCAATAAAAATTCTATTAAATTGAGGGGGGGAAATCGCTGAGATGTGCTTGCGTATCATTAAATTTCATCATCGACAGTGGCTAAAAATTGCCTCACTGGCACACAAAAAGAGCTGCAAAAATGGTCCATTTACAATTTTCCTAGTCATAAAGAGATGGAACTTTATTTTTCTGTCTTCTAAAGAGGCAAAGAGGTAAAAGGTTTTATTATGTGCTGAAAGGAGAGAGAGAGTGATCAATATTTTATCGTAGTCTACAGTCACTACGAGAGCTCTCTGGATGTCAGGACGATGGCATTAAGACGGAAAAGTTCCATCATGTTAAACCAGCCTTTCGCAAATAATAAATTATAAATAAAATAAAGTACATAGCTTCATGACGTGCTTACCCAAAATATCTGCAAACCTACATTTAGCAACAGCCATGTGACCTTGAGATCTCTTGCTGTCATTTTTACAACAGAGTGCATTCAGCTAAATATAGGGAGCGATTACCCATCAAACACGCAAACAGAAGTGTTCCCAGTGTGGGGTCTGACAAAAGCCATGTGTAACTTATTTGTAGGAGCAGCAGGAGGGGGGGTACATATTTTTGCACCACACTGTTTCAATGCAACAGCGGCAATCATTTTGCCTCAACTTCCTACTGTTATTTAGTGTCACATATAGCCAGAAGCTAGAACTGCATTCTTGTGAATTCATTGCACTGATAAACTTGCTCATGTCTCATCATGACTTAGTACAAGAGAAAGATATGAGACACTGTACATTTAACTGTAAAAAAATATTGTTGGTTTAACTTAAAAAAATGAAGTGACCTGGTTGCCTTAAAATTTGAAGTTCATTGAAATGGAAAAATTGAGTTAATCCAATGAAGGAGATTGATTTAATCACCAGAAACCTAAAATATTATGTTAAATACATCAATTAAAGTTGATTTGACAAAAGAAAAAATGGTGCGATTACAAATTATGTTGTTGCGTGTGTTAATTTTGGGATTTGTATGTTCATTATTGTTATAATTAGAAAAAATAAATATGCATGTATTTATAATGCTATTATACAATATTACCTAATGATAATAATAACTATCTTAATAATAAACAAATATTTATTTATTTATTTGTTGTTTAGTTAAGTGCTTCTCCATTTCAAATACAAATATAACTAAACTACCCGAAAACCAATACAGGTCCACTATATGCAGGTCATTTCACCAGATCTTCCACCTTGGATGACTTCCATCAATCCCGCATTACAAAAACTGGCCATTTCAATTTTACGGAATGAATCTCCGATCGATACCACACGGTAAACGCTGCCCCATTTCAAATGACACGCTGGAATTATTTATGACTGAAGGCAGCCACCCAATGCAACATGTAAAATGGAAAAACTCAAGCAAATCCGTTATTGGGACAGTCTCCCGATAACATAGCATGTGTCACATGTTCATATCTGCATCCACATCATGAGGGTCTATGAGGTTAGACCGTTCTCTATTGATCTTTCTGCCATTATGGTTATCATAAAGAGGGCCTCCAGACACATTATGAACATCAGGGTCAACCAAATGGACACTTCCCATTACTTTATTAAGGATATAGCGGGTCAGTCCATGCAGCGCGCCCCGAGATCCATCATGAGCTCATTCAAAATCCATAATTTGCACATTAGCAAGAGCTTTGCATACTTTCAGCTGTTTTCCGGAGTTATTAAAAGGGTGTTGTATCTAAAATATTATTGAAAATAATAATGTACATGACATGCTCATTCATGCGTGTGCTTATGTCACCAATATCATAGCCTAATGATAAACAAAAAGCTTTTTAAGCTCTGAAGGTCAAAGAATAGGTCATAAAAAGAGCTTTTAATAATAACGCATGCTTCACTGGCAATGTTTTCTAGATTAAGAATGTCAAACACAACCATTTCTGAAAAATACAGGCAGCAGTTTTCTTTTGATCCGACAAAATTGCCAAATTGCACCTGTGCACCTTTGTGTAAATATATAGACAGTAAATGAAAGGGGACTTTGTTTCAACTTCACAAGGCCCATAACTAGCAAACAAGAGTGAAAGGATGTTTTTTATCACTGAAAAAGCCTTTAAGCTAATAAGCCTGTCTTCCAAATAGTTTTCAAACAGCAGTAGTTTTGTTATGCATGAGGTCAGTTTGATTTTCTTGCAACAGATAACAATTACTAAACCTAAAGCAATACAAGAAAAGAGGCAATGCTGATGCTATTGGATTTATACGCTCCTTCGAAAGTGTCTACCTTCAAGTTGTTAAAATCACGTAAAATGAGCTTCAGGTAATTAGGATAAAAGAAATAGGATTGCTGATTTCCAAATCAATGGGTGCTTGCCGTTTACCATCCCTCGCCCCTTTTTTTAATATCCGTTTTGTTAAGAATGACTGCAAATCCTGTATGCTTGGGGGCTAAGAAAGTGCAATGTTGCATATGCATATAATAATAATAATAAGGCAAGTTTTAATTAGAATTGAAATTAATCTGGAATCATCCTTTAACTTGAAGATATTCACCCTTTTATAAATAAATAAATGTTGAAATTAAACTACCATTTGAATTTTTTTTATTTAAATTAAAAAATAAAAATATTATTATTAACCCTTAAATATATTATTATTAACCCTTAAAGATCGGACGGACGGAAGGATAGACAGACAGACAGATAGACAGATAGACAGACAGACAGACAGATAGACAGATAGATAGATAGATAGATAGATAGATAGATAGATAGATAGATAGATAGATAGATAGATAGATAGATAGATAGATAGATAGATAGATAGATAGATAGATAGATAGATCATTTGACCTCAAATTGACCTCGAATAAACTGTTAACCTAAAGAAAAGAAAAGAACAGTAGAAATTGAATCTATAAACATTTTTGAGACGCTGAGACACTGACATGTTCTTATGACGTCTACAAACCCACTGAATAAATTCCATGAATTTATATTCCATGAACAGTAATTTCCATAGCCATCCCTATCTCCATGACCTTTCCCACACGGATACTACAACCAGGGCATGAGACAATACATTTTATTTTTAAAAAATGCTGATGCGAAATAGATTCCATTGAATTTCCTTAGATATGCCACTCTGATAATAACCCTGCTCACCTTTCTCTGCCTCTCCCAGCACAACATATGCCATGGATGATTTCACAGCTTCGAACATGGTTTCCAGCAGCCACTGCCAGACAGACTGTGCTGAAATGAGCTGGCCTTGCACATAACCACACCTGCCAGAACAAAAGGCACCTTAGGAGTCACAGATCGTGAAGCATAAGACTTCAAAAACACTGAGTATTGATGATCCACCAATGCTTAGTGAACGTTCTGCCAAGTGAAAAAGGCAACAAACTTTCCCTTCTCGGTTCCTGCTCAAGGAAGAAAGTTAAAGAGTGTCGCATAACCTCTCATCACATGAGGAGTGTAATTATGAATCCATTTGTGCCCTGAAGCTATTGTTTGATTACCTGAAAGCATCAATCAAGCAGGCAGGCGAGAGAAGTAAAAACGAAAAGAAAGAACACACACCCCCCTTTACGCACAGCGACGAGCACAACACATCAGTATACAGTAGACGGCGTTTGAATTTCCATTAAAACGTTCTTCAATGAGCACCTATTTTTCATACCTTTTCCATCTATCAGTGGGTATGTGACATTGCTGATGGCTTTTATGGGTGCCGATTTGCAATGGGCACTTTACACCAGAAATCGTTTTCAAAGTAATTGAGCTTCGGAGATCTTTGCAAAGCACCGCCATTTAGATTTCGGGGACTCATTTTCAACTAGGCCTATCCGAGACTGTTGCTAATCCACTCTTTTTTAATCACACATGAAATTAGGCTCTCAGACGCCGGTCTATAGATACAGAAACCTTGGCATGGCTAAATGGAGATGGAATGGTCAATCAACAATAACAAGTGTGCTGTGCGTCTTGCTTTCTAGTGCTAGATAAATTCCCCCGTTCCATTACCAACACTGCACTCAGAATTATTAAAGGGATAGTTCACTTTGAAAATAATTGTTGATATGTTTTAGCTTACCTCAAGGGCATCCAAGATGTAGGTGTCTTTGTTTCCACAGTATTTTCAATTTAGACATTTTTCAGTCAAACCGTTGTTGTCTATCAGTCATACACTGGAGGCTAAGGGGGTCCACCAAAAGTCAAAATTAAACATGATTTAATGACTCGTAAATGTAAGTACACATTGATGGCCTAAGACACGAAACGAGCGGTTTTTGTGAGAAAACGAACTGTATTTATGTCGTTTTTACCTCGTGTAATCACAGTGACGTCCAAGTGATCTGAATCAGTTGTGCAATGTCCAACTGAACCGAACTGAATCAGTTCAATGTTACGCCGGAAGTGATCGCTTGCGTGTGACATCACTCAATATTTACACGGAGATTTCGGAAGTTTTACCTTTTACTAAACATATTTAGATATACCGAAATCATCTTCCATTGCGGTTTCCCGTATATCTAAATATGTCTAGTGAAAGGTAAAACTTCCAAAATCTCTGAAATCAAAGAGTGACGTAGGCGCGCAAGCGATCACTTCCGGCGCATGCGCAGACCGAATCGCCAGTGCCGTCAAATCATTTTGTCATGGCTATGATTACACGAGGTAAAAACGATATAAATACTGTTCGTTTTCTCACAAAAAACGCTCGTTTCGTGTCTTAGGCCATCAATGTGTACTTACATTTACGAGTCATTAAATCATGTTTAATTTTGACTTCTCAGTGCATGCTTTTTGGTGTACCCCCTTAGGCTCCAGTGTATGACTGATAGACAACGACGGTTTGACTGAAAAATGTCAAAATTGAAAATACTGTGGAAAGAAAGACACCTACATCTTGGATGCCCTTGAGGTAAGCTTTCAAAGTGAACTATCCCTTTAATAAATCTCAGCTTTTGAGGTGTTAAAATCCTCTGGTTTTAAAGGGGATCGATTATGACTTTTTACACGTTCAACTTTGTTTAATGTTGCTGTTTAAGCCTGAAAAATGTCTGCAAAGTTACACAGTCACTCCAAAGGGAGTTATTCTCTATATCCGCACTGTTTCAAACTCCCTGAAACGGCTCAATTGTAGTCTTGAGTTTTCTTCCAAGTATGTGAGCGAGCGCTATGTGATCATTGATCAGGCGCTGCGTTCTCTTCTCAGCGCCGCCCGTCAAAATAAAAGTCCCACTTTTAACACATCGGCCAATCGGAAAAGCTTATCTGCCGATGCCGATATTTTAAAAATGGCAAATATTTTGCCGATATATCGGTCGACCACTAGATGCAACCATGTAAAATATGCAAAATACATGTTTTTTTTAACATTCACGAAAAAAAAAATTTAGCAGACCTCAAATACAAAATCAATACTTTGTACAAGCACATAATAGGCCCCTTTTAAAAATACTAAGCAAATATAAATGCAATGATAAAATAGCAGTCTAGTTGCATAAGCATTTTTTGCTGTAGCATAAAGAGTTAAAATAAGAGAGATCTGGTATGTTGTTCATATTCTGGCCATGCATTATGACATTCCATTAGCAAAATAAAAGAATAGTGCTGCTAATACAGAAATACCATTATTGAGAGTACAAAAAAAGACAATTAGCGTAATGGATAGGCTTGATGCAAACAAATGATCAACACTAAAGGGTCCTTGCTTACTGTGATGCACAACAAAACAGAAGACTACAGCAAAGCTGGGGGAGGACAATATTGTAAAAGCTGCGCACATATGCAAGCATGATAATCTCTACTTGAGGTTATTCTCTCTTGAGGTTATTCAAAAACCTACACAAAAAACTGCAAAAATGGATGGATCTGTCCTCAACCAGCTGTGACGCCAACCAATACGAATCTACATTAGTTACAGTGGCCCCCCAAAAAGTATTTTGGACAGATTACAAAACATCTTTTGGTGGACGTGTGAAATCGGTTTCCCTCAAGTGTCATTCCAGAATCTAAACAGTTGTTTAAACCTAAACTTAAAAGTACACCTCTATATGTGAAATGTGTTACATGTACATTCTAAACAATGCTGTTGTTTTAACCCAAAATTGAGTAAAATATGGACAAACCCAAATGTTGGGTTAAAAATTAATTTCATTTAAAATTTTAACCGAACTTTTAGAAAGACGTATTACAGTGATTGTCATTGGTGTTTAAGTGTGGTTTAGGTTTCTAAAATCTTTTTTGGGGCCAATGTAAAATCTAAAAAGTAGGCCTAGTAATATTCTAAACACTGGATGCTTAATTATAATGCACATGCATTGAGCCACTGCTAAATGAAAAGCACCTGTATTAAAGCTACACTACCACAACAAAACCAAAATTAACTTTGGTTTCTCTGTATGCAGGAACATTTTATTGTTTGCATATAATTAAATAATTGTCCTGGAGTTTTCTGCATTGCACAAATCCTGGTGGTAATGCTATATAAGCACTTTTCAATAAGTAGAAAATAGCGGGATAGTTTTTACGCTTTTAAGTCTAGTGAATATTTCCTAAAAAGTTAGTTCATTTCTGTATAATTATCCAAGTTAACATTTTGCTAAAATACCTTGTGAATTGTAATAAATGAATATGTTTCTTCAACAACGATGCATTAAATCATTCAAAATTGACAGTAAAGACTTTTAAAGAGTATCTCAAGACAATCTGAAATAAATGATGTTCTTTTGAACTTTTTATCCATTAAAGAATCCTGAAAAGGGGTATAGTACAAAAATATTAATCAGTTGAATGATGAAAAATACTGTTTTCAACATTTATAATAGGAAATATTTCCAGTAAAATCAGCATATTACAATGATTTATGTGACACTGAAGCTTTGTCATGCCAGGAATAAATTACATTTGATGTATTTTTGACCAAATAAAAGCATTTAAATAGCCTATAGTATAAAAGGAAATTAACTCCTTTCAAGCTACATTTAAACAATTGTGAAATACATGAAAAAGTCCAATTTAAAAGTACACTGTAAAAAAATATTGTTGGTTTAACTTAAAAGTTAAGTAACCTGGTTGCATTAAAATTTTAAGTTGATTGAACTGGAAAAAAGTGAGTTAATACAATAAAGGAGATTGATTTAATCATCAGAAACTCAAAATAATAAGTTATCTGAACTAAATAAATTATTTAAGTTGATTTGACAAGAGAAAAAATGTTGTGATAACAAATGTTGAAAATATATTTTTTACAGTGAACATATATATATATGAAGAGTTCAGATGCAAAAGCCTCTAAATGCCATTTGAAATTTTCTTCTTTAATGATGATTTTTATCAAGCTTATATTTAAGTTCAGTGATTTCACTTAAATGGCAATGATAATTACCTATTAATTGTTATTTAAGTGAAATTACTGAACTTAAATATACAAGTTTGATAAAAAATCATCATTAAAGAAGAAAATTTCAAATGGCATTTAGAGGCTTTTGCATCTGAACTCTTCATATATATATATATATATATATATATATATATATATATATATATATATATATATGGGGGAGGGGAGGACAATAAATATAAAAAAACCTGTCCTGACTTGATATTTATGTACAATTTTACGTATGTACATTTCAACTCAAAAGCTAAATGCAATGCTTCCCCATGTAAACTTGTAAAACTGTGTAAAACTTGCCCCGCTTGTTCTCCTCTAAATGCCCTCGAACTTCAGAAAGGTTTCAGTTGGCCTTTCTTTAGCTGTAATAGAAACATTAAAGCTAGTTGGCCTGATAGAGCATCACCATCATTTGTAAATTGGTCAAGGTCGAGCAAATACAATAAAAGTGGGTTGATGACTCGTCAGGGAATGCCAAATAAAAACGTAGGCCTCTTTTTCAGGAAAGCTCTCAATCCTGCTCCTAAAGTAACCCGCATCACATTTTGGATGTTGGACATTATTTATCATAAATTTATTTGTAGAACCTCCAAGACCAGAACTTGGTGTCAATAAGAAAAACCAACAAAATGTGCCGTGTGGAAGACAAGAAACTGAGTTACGGGAGCTGTCCAGCATCAGGGGGTGCTGAACTCTATACAGCTGCTACACAAAATGAAATCTTGTGCCTAAAGCAAACAAGCGAGAAAGGACAGGCACACTTTCGAGACATGTTCCCTGATCGGTGCATGCTTTCCAGTTTAGATGTTGGAAAAGGTTGCCACTATCCCCTCTAGTGGTCTTACAAAGTGACTGGAGACGGGGCTGTGAGAAACTGTTGAGCTCATGCATCAGTTTGCACACACTATTATGCAATTCGCCTGATAGAATGCAATGGGAAAAATGAGAATCCGCCACAAAGCGCTATAGGGTTGTCATGGCATCCCTTTGTAGGCAATTCCCAACAAAGAATCAATCATCAATCGGGTTTTTGTTCCACTAAAGCGCACTCTTCTGTTCTCGGTGCTGCATGGCATTGAAATTATGTCAAAGGGAACATGATCAGTCTTGCTTTTTGTACATTTGTAACCTTAAATTATTCCTATTGCATAATAAAAACATCATCCATACTGGTGTCATGTCCAGGAGAACCAGTGCTGAACCACAAGGTGGCCCATATGAGAAAAAAACTTTGAGAGAGAGAGAATTGATGTCTTAATATGGCAAAACGAAATGCAAAATGTCATTATTTGGCATCCAAAGCCGGTTTAAGACAACGACGTTAATGTTTTCTTTGCTCCGGGCGTTATTATTTATTTGCTCGGATCAGTTGAGGGCCATTACGCAGCTCTCTTATTTATCCAGAAACCATCAGAGAGCAAAAAGACCATCATATAGCTATTACAGCATTAATGTTTCTGTCTTCTATTACTTATTCGACTTGAAACATCAGCCGAAATGAAAGCAAAAATGAGATGTGATATTAAAATCTCGATGCACACCGGTGTGTGACTTGAAACTCATGCAAACCTTTTTTTCCTCGCTCTCTCTCTCTCTCTAAATCTCTCTTTAATAGCACAATGCACCTTTCACGAAGCTCACGAATGTGACAAAATTCCTTTAGGGATTCCTGTCTTGAATACAAAGCAGCCTCAATAAAGACTCCTCTCTGTGAAGCCAAAAAAAAAGATGCATTTATGCTGAGATGTAGCAATTAATTGTCCCCAATGCACTTGGGAATTTTTAGCATGGACGGTATACTTTGTGCAAAATGGAATCGCAAATATCCAACAGCTGATTTTAATATGGACATTCAATTCATGCATAATAGATCTTCTATATCCATTTAAGCAACTGCCCGTCATCAAAACCCTTCTAATCATCCCACACACCAACACAAAGCCTGGAGTGAGTGGGAGGCTGAGAGTTGATCTCGATGCACACATGGACTCAACATGTGATGGACACTTGTGCGCTTGACTTACATAGAGGAGATGTTCTCAAACAGGTCCGGGAGGCTGTTAGTGGTATTCCCGTCGCTCACGGTGTCCTGTAGTGCCAAGAGGGGAAGGAAATTCCCTTGGTATGACTTATTGCAAAAGATGTCAGTGGTAGAACAAGTGCAGGTCGGTGGGCAGTCCAGCATGGAGCTCATGTAATTTTGGAAGATGCTGAGGAGAAACAGGATCCTCCACCAGCAAACGCGAGGTGGGGTGGAAAATAAATCCATGTTTCCAGGTGTTTCCCTTAATGTTTTAGCTCCTTGAGGGGGGTTAGTGTTCAACGGGAACAGAATCGAAAGCGCTCCGCGTATCCGTCCAGTGATGCGAGAGCGCGCGCGGGTGCGTGGATGGGAGTAAAGGTATGTTAGATCAATGAGATCGCAATAATGTCCCCAACAAAAGAGGGGGGAAATACTCCGTCAATGTAGAAAGGGCTCAAAAATCAACGGTCCCAGTCTGTCCTCCTCTACGGGCTGCATGGTACAAGCTTCCCCGTCTCCACGGTGATGTTTGTCGAGCAGTTTCAGGTTGTTGGAGCTCCGGCTTGAAGACTAAAGCGTCAGAGCGCAGTCGAGAGAGAGAGAGAGAGAGAGAGAGAGAGAGAGAGAGAGAGAGAGAGAGAGAGAGAGAGAGAGAGAGAGAGAGAGAGAGAGAGAGAGAGAGAGAGTCCATGATCCGAGCATCAAGTCCCACCTACTGGGCAGATTAAAAACTGACGCACCTGCATAACGGCAAAAGCGATCAAATTGGCACTGGAAAATAACGCATTTTGCAACAGGCAAAACACTGCCACCAAACACAGTGTTTGCACGTCGTCTACAAAGCAATAAATATAGCCCTTTTTGACAAATAGCCTACTGATGTCAAAAATTATAAAAACGGACTTTTTTTTATATAAAATAATATATGCCTTCTGACTAAAATCTGCTGTGATGTAAAATAAGTAGGCATACTAAATACTTTCCTTGCACCGAATATACAACCGTAAACAACTTCAGGGTATATTAAACTATTTTACTGATTTTGTGACTGCCTTTCAAAAAATGAAATTAATAATAATTTATTAATTTATTAGGCTAATATTTTTTTAAAAGGTCAGGGTGTGTGATGTTAAAATAAAATTGTACTGATTAAATCTGTAACTCCTTACAACAAGTCTCATTTCTCTCCAAATAATATTATATTAGCCTACTCAACAGACTGTGAATGCATTGAGCTCTTGTCATGTATATTATTTTAGTAGAGAATGGGGGACAAATCTAATTGGAAGAGAGCATCCATATGCCCTATTCACTCTGAAGGGAAGACCAACACTATAAATAAATTAAATAACTTCCTTGAAGTGACCTTTGCATGTCCCCTTCGCTAACGGACCTGTGAAAAGGCCCTTCATAAAAGGGATTCAGTTGCTCGCTTCGTTTGGAACGCTCCGGCAAATGACGTACTCTTCCCGAAGTGCCTTTCAAGGGTGTAAAAAAGCCGCGTGGAATGTGCTGTGGGGCTAGTTGTTGTTTTTTTAACCATGTAGGCCTGTTTTAAAGTCTTGGCTACAAAAAGTATATGCAAACCCATTCTGAGAAATACTGAACTTTCCCCTACATTATGGATCGGTTTACATGTACATTTTTGGTAACAAAATTGTATGAACAGTTAACAAAATATTTGTTTGTGAGCAGCAACCAATGGTAGAATTTGGCATAATATAAACACAAATGCCTTAAACTAAATGAGAAAAACAGCCCTTTGGGGTCACAATCATAGTTCTTCTGCTGGGGAATCGGGTTTTTACTCAACTGTAATCTGATATCTGATGCTCCTGCTCTCTGAACTCTGAGTGGTTCAGAGTCAAAGTGTCCTGCCCCACCAGAACCTCACACAATTAATGTACAACCAGCCATCTGCACATTCAGTACTAAATCACCACCACTGTGGGACTGACATCTTCATGTTCTCTTATTACTTTAGCTGAGAGTTTTGGAGTCCAAAAAACAAGAAATACGAAGACGTCAGTTCCCTGAAGGCCACACTAAGTATGCCAATGTTGTGTCTACACTCCTTTCCACACCTGGAAAAACCAAACAAGGAAAAACCAAGCAAGAGACATCTCAAACATGGGTATATTAGACTTCATCCATCCTGAAAGTATCTGTGATTAACTGGTCTGCAGGCAGGATGAAATAATTTGCGTTACACTGCTTGAAGATACAATAAAATAAACAGTATACAGTTGTTCACCATGTTGATAGTAAACTCATATCTTACGAGTACATGCATGAGTCCATAATAATTTATAGAGTGGGAAAACACTTTATAGAGACAGTATGTAAGCCTATATTTAGGTCAACATATATAATGGTGTATCTGAGGGATAATAAATATAAACACAGACAGACGGACTCATTTATTGTATGGCTACTCAATATATTTTCTCTTTGGTTGCCAGAACTTGTTACAGGTATATGGCATTTTGTGATAACGTCATTCAGTTATATAAATTCAATACACTATTGTTACTGATCCTACCACATTTTATACAAAGAAAGGTCACACAATGACGGTGCTTTGCCGACTCTGGGTCGAACATGTACGGGCGAATCATTCCGGTTGCCATTTTACAACATTGGACGTTTTCAGAACACCGAAGGGTGAGTTGAAACTCATTATAATATGCAAAACTGTTCTCCACTCACAGCAGTGGGCGTTTACTTCCAAGTCTTCAGTGCGAGACGCCCATAAAAACCGAGCGTTTTTCAGATAGGCCCAAAACTTGGCTACAAAATAGCCTATTACTTATTCATTTTGATGTTTTTGAATGCAAAAACCAAGTGAACGTCATAAGTTGATCTCAGACAACAATAATAAAATTTAAAAAGCCAGTTCATGACCCCTTTAACAACAACAGTTGAGCATCCTTTTGTGAGATGATGTGGGTTCTTACACACAATAAGGCAGTCGTGTGTTTATTAGTCATGTTTAATCAAAGCGTTTCAATCTTGTTTATTCAGCTACAGCGGTGGTTATCGTACTTTTGCAGTGGAGCATATTTGGCGAGTCTATGTGAGAAAAAAAACTGTGCAGATAAACTCTACCGACCGATAAACTCTAAACTCCGATAAACTCTACCGATAATTTAATCTACCGATAATTAATCAGATAATTATAATCAGATAATTATAAACAGATAATTTAATTTACCGAAATTTAATCTACCGATAATTTACCGATAAACTCTACCGACAAACTGCGCAGAAACTAATCGCAGCCATTGCCAAATCGTGTGCGGTTTCATTGCGATTAATCGTGCAGCCTTAATAGAGCACACACACACACAACGTACCTTGCAGTCAAATTAAGTGGCTCACATTGTAGCAATTTTATAATAATTTTTTGATTAAATTTAAAACATAAGTGCATTCTTTTCCTTATACAATTAGTAGCATAAACACACATCCTGCTTCAGTTTTAGTGTGAAACCTGTTTTATCCGTTGAGAGCAATGTGGTCCTTAACACAGGGGGAAAAAAGAACTCATCATTCCCTTCACAATCTCATTTCTACAGCTCTCTCTTCCTTTTTTTCTGTGGCATATTAGACATTTCTGGGTCTCCATAAACATGACAAAAGGAACAAATTTCTCATTAAAATTATCGCACAACGAGTAATGATGACTGGCACCAGTATCTATTGTTTTTGAGAGTGTCGTAATCCAAAAAAGGAAAACAAAACAAAACTTTTGCTCGACAGGAAGTGTTTGCACTGCAGAGAACAGAGAAGGGAATGTGTAATGGTGAAAAGGATTTTATTTCTCCAACAAACTGAATTGATTTTATTTTAAGCATTGTTAATAGCTTAATTAAAATGTTGAATATCGCATTAGCATTAGTATTGATGGGACTGAAATGGTGTAGAGACTAAATTTTACATTTTAATTACATAATTTATTTTCAAACTGATTCGCTCCAAAATTGTAGTGGAAGGGCGGTAAAAATCTTAAGGTCAGATATATCTTACATTATCTCTCCCACAGTAAACCAGTATAAAAATAACTAATCCTTCTAATAGGATAAAAAAAATTAATCCTTCTAATAACTAAAAAAAAAAAAATTAATCCTTCTACAAAAGCAGTTTTTGTTTTACCCTGCTTCACTGCAGTACGGAGCCCAACATGTGGGAAAAAATATGTAGGCTATACTGTATATCATGGCCACAAACTAAAGGAATAGATCACCCAAAAATGAGAATTATCCCATAATTTACTCACCCAAAAGCCATCCTAGGACTTTTCTCTTTCAGCCGAACACAGTCTGAAGCACAACCAAAACAATTTTTTTCTTTTTTTAACCACTTTGTAAAAACTTACATAGTGTACCTTTAAAATTAAAACAGAAAATGTACAACTAAAATTAATTTAAAATATTAATAAAGAATAACATTCCATAAATATCATAGATTATATGCATGCAATATAGGCCAGAAAGCAACACTATGTAAATGATGGTCTCCTTGGCCTGGAGTAGTGTTTCAATGTGCAAGTATTACTCAAATATAGTTTAATGCAGAAAAATAAATGCAAATGATGCAATATGGCCCATTTTAATGTAGTAGCCAACTAAGACAAATGGATAGTACTATGAAATAGTGCTTTAGCTACAAATTACCACAGCTAAATGCAGGCCTCACTTTGTTTTCCCCACAATATTCAATGTGGTCACATGATAAATATTTGATGCTGAATCACTTAAGCTTCATCCACTAGCTTACCCTAATTTGTCCGCTTTCTGGTAGATGAGCAAACATGTTAAAAGCCCTGGTTAAAACAGCAATGAAGCATACTGGATGCTCGCTATCTTTTAATGCAGAAGCAATTCCCCTTGTAGAAATAAACCATTTCTAATTTACAGAAACATGAAGGATATTCCCCTTAAGAGATTGGGACCGACAAAACCGGTTTCTAACGGTTATTTTTAAACAAAGTTAGTGTGAAACTAGAAAGGAATAAGAGAAAAAGTCAAATTAGCAAAAATTTGGTTACCAAAGCAGTTTGTTCTGATTTAAACTTTATTTATGTGGGCACTTTTTTGCTGTATAGGCTTCTTGAGTTGACTTAATGGTTCTTTGGAGATTAAAAAGGTTCTTGATGTTACATTATAGATTCTTCAGATCAGCACGATGGTTCAAATATCGTATATTAGCAGAGGAAAAGCCATCATTTATTCATTTAAAAGCACCAATACAAAGATGCAACTAAAATTGACTTGTGGATGCACTTTAATACACATGAGGTTTTAATTGTGCCAGATTAATGAGCCTTTTGCACAATGACGATTCTACTATACTAATAATAATAATAATTATAAAATAAAAAAACACTGTTTAGCATCAGTTATTGTTGTTTATTTTTTTAATTCAAACTTTTATTCAGCAAGGATGTATTAAACTTTTACATTGTTCCAAAAGACTTATTTAAAAAAAAATGCAGTTTAAAAATATTAAGCAGTTTAATATTGAACATAAGAAATTAGATAAATAATTTAAAAAAAATTTAATTCTTTCTGAAGGATCATGTGCAGTAAAAGAATGGAGTAAAGGCTGTCAAAAATTCAGCTTTGTATCACAGGTATAAAATACATTTTATACTATATTAAAAGAGAAAACAGTTATTTTCAATCGTAAAAAATATTTCATAATACTACTGTTTTTACTTTATTTTTCAGCAAAATATATTTTTCCAAAAGATTTAAATTAGATATTGACCCCAACTTTGAAACGGTTGTGTACAGTATAAACCTTTTTGGTTTTGCAATATGCCATGATTAATCATTCACAATTTAAGACCAGACAACAATGAAAAGTAAACTGGATTATTTTAACAAACTACAAAATAAACTGTTATTTGAGGAACTTAAAAGGGTTCTCCTATGGCACAATAAAATATTTGGTTCTCACTGAAAATCATTTTTAAACGTTCTTATAAGAACTGGTTTGGTATTTAAATGGGTGATGAACTGAGAAATCAAATTTTCCAAAAGAGGTCATCATATTATAAGAATATCCTGTAAGTTTCAGAACTGAAAACGTCCTTGTTAGTCCAATACACCAGGTTCAGCGTGTTTTCATCGTTTTTCAAAGTGGGGAACTATGACGTCAAAGAGGATAAAACACCACCCTCGCAGAAGATGATCAACGCCTACTTCAACACGGCTGGTTTAGCCCCGCCCACCGATTTGCGCATTACACACATAGCTAAATAACATAGATGCCTACCTAATGATGACAAACCGAGAGTTTGAGCTGGGCTCAAATCTAGGGTAGAAAATAGCCTATTACTCATTCATTTTGATGTTTTTTTTATGTAAAAGTTGACCTCAGACAAAAAGAAAAAATTAAAAAGCCAGTTTATGACCCCTTTAATAAGAAGTTACTCCCTAACCGTTTTCTCTCTTAACATTTCCCCCTATTTTCTCTCATACATACAACACAGGCAGGAAGGTGTCTGTTTCACATTGCTACCCTCTGTCGAAGCGCTGACCTTCCCCATCTTTCCTCATCATGAGAGATACAGAGGAACGGAGCCACAGAGCCGTGGGGTTGAAGCCGGCTTGACAGAGCGGAGGAACAGAACCATCTGTCATTCTCACTTCCTGCTTGTTTCCTATGCAGGACCCCGTACATGAACCATGTGTGCACATACAACATTTAACACTGTGAAACGCAACATCATCGCCATCTCTGTGCTGTGCCGCGGCAACATATGCATCAAGGAGCCCTTTGATGTTATTTTAATTCACTTTCTAAAGATTCACCTGTGTGCTAAATGTGTTGTTCGGGGATAATGTGATGCATATACAAAGTTTCAAAGGTGTGAAATATTAACCTTTCTGAAATAAATATGCTATTTCTCTCATGCACATCACTTTATGTGGCATTCAATAAATTGCTTCCTTTTGTCAAAGGTCCAGCATCAGTTTTTAGCCCCATGGTGCTTTATATTGACAGGAAAAAATAACTTACTTACAAGCTCAAGACAAGATTGTGATAAACCTTGACAGTATAATATTCTGCCAGACAGCCTCAGCTGTGAGCCTACGCACTGTCTACACTGGTTAGAAAAAATGGTTCTAAACAATACCAAATGGGGATCTCCGGCTTGTGACAATAGCAGAACCCTTTTTGGTGCCAATTAGAACCATTTTTATCAGGTTCCATAAAGAACCATGCTTTAAATGTCCTAGAATCTTAATGGTGTATATGAAGAGTTCAGATGCAAAAGCCTCTAAATGCCATTTGAAATTTTCTTCTAGAATGGTCATTTTTATCAAGCTTGTGTATTTAAGTTCAGTAATTTCACTTAAATGACAATTAATAGGTAATCTTCATTGCCATTTAAGTGAAATTACTGAACTTAAATATACAAGCTTGATAAAAATGATCATTCTAGAAGAAAATTTCAAATGGCACTTAGAGGCTTTTGCATCTGAACTCTTATATAACCTTTTCAACGAAATGTATTTTCATTAATATTAGTATCTTCATATTATTCATATTAGAATTATTTGAATATATTATTTATTAATATCGTTTTTTAGTCCCTTAACTGCCTGGTCTTATTATCTTGTTGCCTTTGCCTCTATATCTATTTGGGTTATATATAAACAGCATGTATATATAAACAGCATGCTGCTTCAATTGGGTACTTTTATTTCTTATTGACATGGAAAATTGTGGCAAAAATGACAGTGATCTAATAGTTGTTCTCTGAATACATTAATAAATAACAATTGACACTGAACATGATTTAGATGTAATGAAGACCAAGGTTCAGTAAAATATCTTCACATTCCCTGTGATGTGTTTACGTGCTTCATTATGTGTGTATTTTGTGTGACAGTTTCTCTCTGCAGATGATGAGGCTATGATATGTGACAGCATCTGAAATAAAGAAATTGAGTTTAGAGTTACATTGTGTCTCTTCCAGTTGATCATGTAAAAACAACTGTTCATTAAGGCCAAAATTAGCAAAAATGGGCAGAATTAGCCCTTTCATGTTAAAATGAAAAAGTTAATGGTTTTTTTTTTTTTTTTTTTTTTGTAGATGATATGTTTAGGCATAAGGTCATAATTAAAAAAAAATTAAGAATATGGATCATAAATTCTATCTCTCTGTTGCTTTGTGGTGAAGAGAAGATGACTATTAACTGAACAGAGCTGCTCACACTTATGTTAACTAAAAAGAGAAAAGGATTGTTACAATTTATAGACATTTTAAGAAATAAATGTACCTGTTGAGAGTCTGTTGACACTCTGTGTAGTACTGTTTTGTATTGCTGAGCTCATATAAAATCAGTAATGATTGACTTCTTTGACAGTTATAAGTGGGAAAAAAGAACAAAAACTAACAAACAAAAAAAAACATTTCCGGGTTCGTATATACTAACTAGGAATTGTTAGCATTCATCTTTACAACAGGTGAAACATCGCAAATGGGTAGCTAAAAATATTTCACGAAACATTTAACATTTAATGCTACTGAGTCTGACACATGGCTTTTAAGGGAGCTCATTCATTCGAGAAAAGCCTTTTCAAGCTTCCCTTTTTCCTCTCAAAAACGAAAATAAAAAAACAGCAGAGAACAGTCAATTAATCGCAGAAGATTTGATCTACTTAACTGTCAGTTTCATTAGATCTCAGCAAGTCAACGCAAATAAACTCACTTGCGGCGGGAAAACAAAGCACACAAGTCCTCCAAAACGCCAGGGCGTTTTTAACTTGTCACAGCCACTGATGGCGAAAGCATAAACGCTAGTTCAGTTGTCGGTCGGATGTAGAGGTTTTCAAAAACCCACTTTGTCACCTGCGCGTCAGTTTGCACTGCCCCTTCATAGAGGGCGAAATAATGGCTTGACTGGTATTTATTGATTCCGTTCCCTCCTTAATTGCCTCTTCACGTTGTCGTCTCATTCTGCTTGTCAGGAACTAGTTTGTTCCTCCCTCTCATCACTCACGTCTGTTTGAAGACGTCGAGAGCCTATCTCTTTTCTGCTGTATTTAACGCGTCTCTTCAATGTGTTGCATTCAACGCCTTCGTTTCCCTCTAAATTGGCACAACGATTATACTTACATTTTTATCCTATTTACATTAATGAATGTTTTATTTCCAATCAGTCAAAAGGCTGTTGCAGTGCTAAAAATATGGGTAATGCTTTATTTTGATGGTCTTCTTTAGACATTTTTCTAAATATAGCCTACATATCTTTGCAGCAACATGTCAACTATCAGTCATTAGAATATTAGTAGACTCTGTCTGCTTAAAGGGATAGTTCATTTTGAAATTAATTTTTGATACGTTTTAGCTTACCTCAAGGGCATCCAAGATGTGTCTTTGTTTCCACAATATTTTCAATTTTGATATTTTTAGGTCAACCCATTCTTGTCTGTCAGTCATATAATGGAGGTATCCACCTCAAAGAGCATGCACATAGAAGTCCAAATTAAACATGATTTAATGACTCGTAAATGTAAGTACAAATTGATGGCCTAAGATACAAAAGGAGCGTTTTTTTTTTTTTTTTTTTGTGAGAAAACGAACAGTATTTATCTTATATTTACCTTTTGTAACCACAGCCACATCCAAGTGATCTGAAGGCACAGGCATTTTGGTCTGCACAAGTATTTATTTCCATTTTTTGTATTTATTTCCATTTTTTGATGGCAGCACATCTTGAAAAAATAATAATACAATTATTAAAAAATAAATTCACATTATTTGAAATTTATATGCATTTATTTTATGGAATATCAGACTGATTTTGTTAACTGGAGGATCCACTGATTAATTGAAAAGACTCAAACACGGTATATACCTTTTATAAACAGTTATCAAGGTTTGGAAGTAAATTCAGTGAATTATAAATGTTTCAAAGTATAATAATAATAAAAATATGAGAAACTGTATTATATATTCTAACACACACTACTGTTCAAAGGATTAGGGTTAATAATAAGATTTATTCAGCTATAGGGAGCATAAAATGGATCAGTAAAGACCTTTACATAATTACAAAAACGTATGATGCCCCAGCATCCTGTACATGAATATGTTTTTCCCATTAGCATAGTAATAACACACAATGATTCTGTAAATGCGCACTTGCAGCAATATTTAATAGATTTATATCTCTTAAACGGATATGTGTAAATAACATCCGACTCTTGACTGTAATGCATATTGTATACGGTCGGGTCATATCACTTAGAAGAGGCCTGTACTAGCGGTATCTTAGTGTACTTAATTGCTTTCATGCCTGATTGATGAGACAAGCTCTTAGCTCTGAGGTTTTATATCATTAATAACCTTTTGTCTAAATCGGTTCTTCTTTTATTTATCATACAGTGTCTGAATCCAATGCATTTATATAGAAAGAACCCATGCAATTCACATAAAGCCTTGTGATTTAAAACCAAAAAATGGGTTAACAAATTTCAGTCTGCTCCTCACACAAAGAGCATGACTGCTTTCATGGTAATGTTTATTTACCTTTTTTGGTTTCAAGGAGGAAAGAAAGAAAAGAGATAAGAGTCTGGAACGACATAAGGATGAGTAAATCAGAGCATTTTTTTTATTATTATTTTAGCTTGAACCGTTCCTTTAAAATCGTTATGTGTGGCCGTGCCGGGCTAAATCTTGGCTGTGAACAATCAATATCTGTCACTCACCAACCACCTCAAGACTCTTGCAGCCTCTGAGGTGGTGGGGGGTGGCTGGAGAATGAGTCCATACACGAATATGCCCATCATCAGTCTTATCAATCACAAAGGTGCTTAGAAATTTATGTCACAATCTGAAAGAAATTATCTACATTTTAAAAGAGATTTTCTTTTCTTACCAACACTGTAAAAAAATATTGATGGTTTAACTTAAAAAAGTAAGTAACCTGGTTGCCTAAAAATTTTAAGTTGATTGAACTGGATAAAGTGAGTTAATACAATGAAGGAGATTAATTTAACCATCAGAAACTCAAAATTATGTGTTATCTGAACTAAATAAATTATTTAAGTTGATTTGACAAAAGAAAAGATGTTGTGATTACTACACTGTAAAAAAAAATATTGTTGGTTTCACTTAAAAAAGTAAGTAACCTGGGTTCCCTTAAAATTTAAGATGATTGAACTGGAAAAAGTGAGTTAATACAATGAAGGAGATTAATTTAACCGTCAGAAACTCAAAATAATAAGTTATCTCAACTAAATAAATTATTATAAAGTTGATTTGTCAAAAGAAAATATGTTGTGATAACAAATCTTGAAAATATTTTTTACAGTGAACAAGTTAGCCAGATTGCTGCTACATGTACAGACCTACCTTAAAATAGATGTTTCTACTAGTGATCAAACAAATATGAACTGTCCAACCGTGATTTGTTGGGCTTTTTTATACTTTGCTGTCTTGATTATTATAAAAAAGTGTATTTTAGTGGTCAATAAATGCTTTTATTGGACTAACAAGGACATTTTCAGTTCTGAAACTTACAGGATATTCTTATAACATGATGACCTCTTAGATGTCAAAAGCTCAAGGAAAATTTGAATTACCTCAAGAAAACAACCAAAAGTCCAAATGATGCTGGACTTTTCCTCACAAAAGAGAAAGAGAAGGAAAGAAGAAAAAACTCTTGCATCAGTTCCAGTGTGAGGTCATATGTGTGAAGGTTAGCTCATTAGTTCATAACTCGCCACATCCGTAGCTGAAGTGTGTTAGTACATTAGGTATTCCGGGAGAGTTTACGCAGTGCATTATGGGAAAAAAACAACAACAGAGGGCCTCATCTGGCATCTCTCTCTTTTCCAATCTCTCTCTTTTGCTACTATATATTGCTGTTCTGCACCTTCCGAACATGCAGCAATAGCAAGTCAAGTCACATTTATTTATATAGCGCTTTTTACAATACAAATCACTTGTTAACCCTGCCTCACTTGTTTTAAGTGTGTTTATTGTTCTACTAAGAAGTTTCAAGGCTTTTCTATGGCAGTATACTGTTACAGTGACTGGTGGGTGAATAAAAAAGGGTATTAATAACCTAAGTTTGACATTTATACAGTAATAGCTATTAAAAGAGTCAACTTCTGATTTTCAAGTGCAACTGAATAGACACTCAAATCCAGTGCATTTTAGAAATACTTTTAATACTGACAAAGACATGCCCAGTAAGTTCAGCTACATTTAAATATAGCTACTTTTGTAGCATTTAAAGTCAGCATGAAATCATAAGGTTATTTTTTAAAGAGATGATTCACCCCAAAATTTAAATTCTATATGTTGTTTCTTCATTTTGTGATTTTGTGGAATATTTTTAACTGTTTTTGTCCACACACTGAAAGTCAAAAGGGTCCAAAACAACACTTTCATTGTATGGACCAATGAGACGTTGAGTAAATTATTGTTTTTTTGTTTTGGGTAAACTTGACTGTATATTAACATGTCTTTTTTCAATACAGCATTCAGTCCATAGCTATTCTGAACACTGCAGAACAGAGATGTTACATTATACAGAATAAATCTCTCCAGAGAAGCTCAAACAACTCAACACTGTACCATCTCCTAAAGCCTAGATCAAACCACACTCGGAGCCGAACTAGCATGAAACCGAAGAGCTCAATCTTGTCGGCACGTCTCTACTTCTGAAGTGAAATACACATTAATGACCTCCGTCTGGCATCACTCGCTTGTCATTCTAAAGCATCATCCACTAGACACACGGGGGCCCCCCCTCCTGCTAAATGATACATCAAGACAGTTCATCCATCAGCATTGATTAGAAATTGATTAATCAAGAGTTGATTAGAGCCAGAAGAAGGGAGGTCATTTAATTCATCATCCTAGCCTGCTAGAAATTAAGTGTAATTACGTTAACTTTAAATCGCACACAAGGAAAAAGAAAGTGTTTCCAATTAGAGCGATCTAAAGATAACTGACCTTTCCAGTTTGGATTTTTTACAATATTTTGTTCATACGAAGTTGAATTCTAGTGCTACAATACCTAAACAGAACGTAATGGACAAGTTTAATGGTTAAATCATGGACAAAAAGTCTATTGAAATGATTGATGTACTACCCTGACAACCGGTGCATTTAGCAGTGGATGTGATAATATGGCTAATGTTTCTATGAAGGGAAGCCATCAGAAAGTGGTCACTTGACCGTTAGCAGTTAGCATTTATCCAATTTATTCTGAGGAGTACAAAACAGTTGTTTACATTTACAGTATGTAAGTAATGTGACAGTCCCAGTTAAAGGGATACTCCACTTTCTTTTTTTTTTTTTTGAAATAGGCTCATTTTACAACTCTCCCAGAGTTAAGAGTTGGGTTTACCATTTTCGAATCCATTCAGTCTCAAAATATACTATGGAAGTCAATGAGACCAGAAACTGTCTGGTTACTGATATTCTTCAACGCATTCTCACCCCAAGGCGTCCCCTTTGACCATGCTTCAATATTTGACGTTTTAGGCGCCCTTTAGCGTCACTTACATGACGCGATCCTACGGCGTCATCTAACTGACGCTAAAGGAAAGCGTCTGTTAGAGGACGCGGTTAGGTTTAGGTGTGGGGTGGGGGTAGGGTACACGCGATCCTAGGGCGTCATCTAACTGACGCTAAAGGGCGCCTAAAGCGTCAGATATTGAAGCATGTCCAAATGCTTCCCAAGGCGTCAGTTAGGTGACGCCTTGGGAGTGAGAATGGGCTGTATTCTTCTAAAAATTAGAAAATCGGCTGAATGGATTGGAAAATGGTAAAACTCAACTGTTAACTCTGGGGGAGTTGTAAAATGAGCCTATTTCCAAAAAAAGTGGAGTATCCCTTTAAGGCCATTGCACACTCCAAAAATTCCAATTTACGCACGTTAAAAAATAACTACGACCTCACGTTATGTCAATCACGCTTGCACACTGCCTCTGAAACTTTCGTCCGTCATAAAAAAAATTGAGTCGGGTTCGATTTTCTGCGTTTTTTGCATCCGTAGCAAGCAGTTTGAATGGAGTTTTGAACATTTGTTCAGAGCCACCTAATCACGAATACAAAAATGAATTGTATATGACTCAGTGTGCAATGGCCTTTAGTCTAGCACAGTAAATGTAGCGAGGTTTTTAGAATAGAATAGCAAGTGTTAGTTTTAATACGTCAAGTGTTGACAAAAATAATTGTCTATACTCTGTTTCTTGAATGGAATGGCAGCTCAGGTTGAGTTAGGCTGGTCAGAAGATAAAAATCGTTTAAGACAATGCCAAAAATAAGTCACATCCAAGATCAACCTACATTACCTGACAATATTCAAGAAATATGCATTTGAGAGAACATTTTAACATCCCTGCACTAACTGAAGCAGCTCAGCAGTTTGATGATACCTTTGATACATGTCGTCTTTGAACATGAAACGGTCACACATCAAGCTACAGAACAAGCCTGCACAGAATGAATAATAATACGCAAAGAAGACAATGTCTTGCGTTACAATTCACAGCAGGTTTATCACCTGCAACCACCATACTAGTTTGAGTTTTAATTAAAGCAAGAACAGGGAGATTGAGATATCATTGAATTTATGACTTTTAGATGCAGTGCATTTACAAAGAGTCACTCTAGTCAAAAGCTTGTGACTAGTAGTAAAGTCTGGAGTCCAAAAAAAAGCCAAATGAAAAGCAATCAAATGACTCAGCTCATCTCATCAGTGTAGCTCAACTCATTTCAGAAAATAAGCAGACTTGACATTCCCCAGCTGCGGTACAGTTGCCAGATTATATTGAGATTTTCTTGTGCAACGATGCAAACTATGGTGGCGCATTATGTTCTTGTCCTAAAGCTTCTGCCAGAATGAGCCTGCCAATTCAGGAATACCCAGACTAGTGCTCCAAATACTAATTTCCCAGGGCATTGTGGGCAAAACTCAGAATCTGTTCAACCAAACGAACCCTCCCAGACCCAGCAACCTGGGTAGCTGCTCAAGTAATTGATCCAATTGTTTAGCAGAGAAAGAAAAACAATTTAACCCCACTACTTCTTCCAAGACGAGAGCTGTCAGTCAATTTCTTTGTGGAGTGGAAGAGCAGACGGTCACTTCAGTTGGCATGTTAAAGTGGAAGTTTAAAGTGGACAAATTGAAAGTGAAACACATTGAGTTTCGATTTAATAGCAGTTTAATTGGAGTCAGTGGCTTGCTTCAATGGCTTTTGTTCACTGGGTTAAAAAAGGGTGTTCAGTTGGCCTCAGTCCCCATTTTTGAACACCCACCTTCACCAACTCATCCCCACAATTGGAATATACTTGCACAAATGCATTCTACATCAGGGACTCCATCAACCACATCCATTTGACTGCACAGCTAAACAGCAAAACAACTTACAGAGGAATAAATGAACGTCTGGAAATCAATAGAGCAAAGGTTTGTATCCAGTGGGAAACAGAAAGATGAGAAAGTCAGACACACCGAAGGTCAACACTCTCAGTCGCAGAATAGTTCTTTAAAAAAAAAATGCAGCGGAAGAGGATTCTGGGAAGAACTCTGACTTAATTTGTGACTGCCTCTGTGACTTCTGCAGGACTGACAAAGAACAATCTCACGATGGTCTATCAGGACGTATTGATTGAGTTGGATTCAAGTGGTCTCTTTTTCCCCGGCTTCCTGGCTTTGAGTTTGCCTCCTCCTCTGTCACTTCTGGTCCTCCACAGCAGACAGGGAAAGTAACTAGCCTCAGGGAACTGCCGAGGGATAATATGTAGTTATGGTTGTTACCTGCTTTTGTAGAAGTGGTGTAGAGTGGTTGAATGAGTGATCAGAAGTGTTGTAGAAGACAGGCAGAACTAAGGGTGGGGTTTGAGACCTTTTAAAGTCTTGGGCCAGTACAAGCTTTGGATTTTATTCTTGATAGTTGGTGACTAGATTGCAAGGCCCATCATTAGCTGTAAAGTGGACCTCAAAACCTTAGAATCATTGGTACAGGTTAATCTTCTCTCCTATTGCACTAGGTTGGAAAGTTGGGTGTTGCAAATTCTGTGGAAAGTCTTGTTGTTTTGGATACTGAATGGAGTTGACTTCAGTAACCCTAGAGTTCAAAAATCATCTGAAAGGTTGAAGGGTACTAGCATGATGTTTCCATTATGGGAGTCCTGAAAACATGTGAACAGAGATCAGGCCATTGCAAATCTGTTTTCACAGCCACACAAGCCAGGATCGATGAACAGCCAGAAGTTGCCAGAGGTTTTTGCGGTGGTGTTTTTCTTGTATGTGTGAAAGGTGAAGAGGAAACCGAGGGAGTAAAAGACAAGAGGAAACATTGAGTGTCAGAGTCAGTGACAGATAGAGAAGTAAATGAGGATGCATTTTTGATTGTATGCACGTGCCGCAGGCAATAGTTCACTAAAGAAAAAAAGACGACAAATCTGTCACCATTTGCTCCCTGTTAGTGATGCACTGAAATGAATTTGTACTGAAACCCAAAATTAAGGTCTTCCTTTAGCCGGGAACCAAAATTAGTTTATTTAAAGTGGTAGTTCACCCAGAAATTTGTATTCTGTCATTCTGTCGCCCTCATGTCGCAGATTTTTATGAAATCTGAGAGCTTTCTGTTTTGACAGCTATGGAACTACCACTTTGACGCTTCAGATAGTTCATAAAGGGATCGTAAACTAATCCATATGAATTGAGTCCAAATTTTCTGAAGAGACACTATCTCTATATATGATGAATAGATTTAATTTAAGCTTTTATTTTCAATTCATATGAATTAGTTTTATGATGTCTTTATGAACTTTCTGAAGCATTAAAGTGGTGGTTGCGTTGCTGTCTATGGAGGGACAGAAAGCTCTCAGATTTCATCTTCATTGGTGTTCTGAAGATGAATGAAAGTCTTACGGGTTTAGAAGGGTTTGGAAGGGTTTGGAATGACATGAGGGTGAGTAAATCATATTTGGGTGAACTAACTTTAATAATCCATAAATTAATCACATTTATTTAATTACCAACACTCAAAGTGTACAATATTGGATGAAGGCAGTTTTTATTTAGACTTTTTAATAACAGAATTATGTTTCTGTTCAAATTTGTTGAAATATAAACATTTAAACGATGGCTATAATAAAAAGCTTCAGCATAAGTTCTGCCAGGAAGATTTAATTACTGCGTCACTTAATTGCCTTAAAATCTATCCAACATCTTAAAATCTATCTACATCACGATGTTTGGTCTGGGAACTCATCATTGACAGGGCTCAATCCGAGGGGCGGGATAAACGGTTGTCTTTCAAATTCTCTCTGCACGCAATTGGATAGCGCTACAACCAATCAGAGCAACGAAGACGTGGCGAAGTCAGAGTGTATTTTTTTTTTTTTTATTACTCAAGTGCCGTTCTTTGTTCTGGTTTCAAAGAAAAGCTTAAGTTCAAATCATCGAGAGTAGAAGTCAAAAGCCGAATCGAAAGACAGCTGGGGCCCGTTTCAATAAGGAGGTTCAACCAACTCTGAGTTAAAGCTTGAACTCAGAGTTGACTTACCCTGAGATGGGAAACTCTGAGTTTTCGGTTACAGAACAGCTGAAATGAGTTAGTTCAATCAACTCTGAGTTGACCGACTCTGAGTTAAGCGCTTGCACTACAACTATAAAAAGCCATTATCAATGGAGCACAGATATTATGAGTCACCATGGCAACAGCGCCAGACAAAAAGAGGTGTTTATTAATTACCAAGTAATCTAAATATTGTAATTTAATTAAAGGGATTACTCTTAATTCTTCTGTAATTTAAAATAAAATATGATGCAATTACATTAAATAGGCTACTACATAAACCAATTAAGTATAAAACAATAGTGGATTTAACATACATTTTTAAAAGGTATATTTTTTATGTAACCTTCTCCCTCTACACACTTTGATCAATTCAAGAATAATTCATGCAATTGTATATTGTGAATTTGAAAGAATTAAAAGTGCAGTTTCTTGTCTCTCCTCTTTGTATTAATCAAGTGGTTGAGGTTGAGATTTAGCAATTAGTAATATGTAGACCAATACTTTCTAGAGATAGTAGCCTGATTATTACATTAATCTAACTACACCGTTGAAGATGTCAGTTAATAATTCATAACTATTTTAGAGTAACTTACTGTTATAATATAGTAAACTTACTGTTATTCAACCTAAAGTAGGCTACTATTACTTTGATAAAATTTTACCTAAGTTAAAGTAAAAATACCAGTCTAAAAATCCACTCAAGTAAAAAGTAGTTAATTTAAAACATGAGTAAAAGTTGCTGAGTAACTTGTGGGGGTGGGGGACTCCCCCATGTGGGGAGAGTTGAGAAACATCTCAGAAAATATCACGGTTTATGGTATTAAAAAATTATTAAATATATAAACTGCATTCTTAAATTACGGTTATTATTATCATCAGTTAAAATGACAGTTAAATAAATTAAACATTTGTTCAATAAAACATATCAACTAACTTCAATAATTGATTATGAATAAGATTAACATCTTATTTTTTATCATTAATAACTTAATAAATTATGTTTGAAAAATAAGTGAGTTCTATTAAATGTTTTTTATTCCAATTTTTTTAATGATTCAATAAAAATATATTATCAAAAACGGTGGTAATCAAATAAAAGTTTAGCAAACGTTTTAAATCCTTTTTTTTTTTGGCAAAGTGTTACAAAACAGATTTAGTCAATTAAACCATGGACAAACAATATATATTCCTTAAAGAATGTGTAAATACATTTTAGTAGTATTGTTGGTGTTAAACAGCACTTCCTCTTTAAAAAAGGGGAGGAGACCGCAAGAAACTCTGAGTTTACTGAAGAAAACCTGCTCCCGACCAGGTTAGGTTCACGGAGTAAGTTACCATGGTAACTGACTCTGAGTATAAGTTACCTCTCTTTCAGAAATGGGCTTGACTTACTCTGCTGTCTCAGGTTTAACTCACCTCCCTTTCTGAAACGGAAAACCCAGAGTTTCCCTCATTTCAGGGTTAACATACTCAGAGTTTTCACTTAACCTCCTTTCTGAAACAGGCCCCTGTTCGCCAGCAACAGCCATTCTTTGTTTTCAAGTAGCAGTGAACAGTCGCAACTCTGTCGTCATTATGTTAAGCCCGCCTACTGACTCTATACACGATGTGATTGGCCTGACCAGAGTTTGGTTTTTCCAGCTAAAACATCTATGGAGAGTTGTTAGACCACACTGGCTGCGAAATAATTTTTGGGTGCGTCTAGATTTCTAGGCGACCAGGATGATCTTTAGGCAGGAGATGCTAATCCTCTACCCTCGGATTATGAACTATGAACGCTAAAGAACTTTATGAATAATTGCTTGCTGGGCAGCCAATAAATGGATGCTTTGTTACATTATTTTATCTCCCGAGTCTTTCTGGTAGAACTTGTTTTCATGACAGATTTATTCAAACACATTCATGAAGTGAAAAACAAAAAGAGAAAAGAAGAAAAGTAACTCTCTAGAGATACTTTTCTACCTAACTAGTAAGTTTATGGACATTGAAAGGCTTTCCTCAGAAAAATGTTAATGTTACACTTGCAAGCTCTTTTAGTGACACCTTTCTGTTCCAGTCAATGATTTAATTCAACCCATTTAGTCTAAAACAGAAAATCTGCGGTTGTTTAAATTACAGCGAATCACTACTCCAGTCCAATCTTGTATAACTTGACACTTGTATAGTCATGACACTAAGAAAATGGCAATTAATGCATTTGTCTGCTTTCCAGTTCAGTCATCTTCCACCTGAATTCTTTGTTCCATCTCTGGCACACCAGAAATAGACCTGTTACAGCCCTCGGATCTCTAGAGTATACTGTTCCCTCAAGTCTACGGGTCTCCAAATTCAACGCCTGTTCAGATTTGTGTCGTTCTAAAGCCACAAGAGTGCAAGACAGCAGCCTGTCAGAGTCATGAACTCTCAGTTTCCTTCCTTTTTCTTCATTCAAATATTCACCAATTCAAAGGAAAATTGAAAGAAATGGCGTTGACAAAAGTATGAGGCTGAGTGAGGTATCCGGGTGCTCGTGTTTCTGATTGAAGGGGTACTGGATATTATAAAATAAACTGAAGTATTTAGGATTTTAAACGGTTCCTATTATTTATCTTCATATTGTAAATGGTGACACAATTACAATAGAGTGGGTTATGTATACATAGCTGAGTAAATAATGATAATGATTATTATTAATAAGTATTGATGTTAGGCCTACTTTTATTGTAAAACTATGTTTAAACAATAGGATATGGTTATATTTTATGATAACATATTATTTTATTGATAAAATATGTCCCAATATCTATTATAATAGATATTGGGACATATTTTAATGTTTATGATAATGAGGATTATCAAATTGCATTACAGTGATTATTGAGATACTGTAATTGTAAGAAACTATTAAATAAATATTATCAAAACAAATACATGATTATTCATTTAACTATTAATGGCAGTGGATAAATGGGTTGATCTATGGGAAAGAATTGGGGAGAAAATAAGTTATCCTTCTTTCCACTCCCTTTCGAGCAACTATTATTATAAGTGTAAATAATGTGTGTATTTATGTATATGGGAGATAAGCTGTGCTGTGTTATTTATTTTGTGTGTGTGTGCGTGTATGAATGTATGTTAATATCAACACTATCTCATGACCAATTCGTACGAATTCGACGAATGATTAAAACGTTTTTAATTCGTACGACCTCACTCGTACGAATTTGTACGATTTGTCTAAACCCACGTGATGGTTAGGTTTAGGGGCGGGGTAAGGGGTAGGTCATTTGTATGAATTCATACGAGTTGGCCAATTCGTAAAATATTACGATTTAGCAAAATCGTACTAATTCGTACGAGTGAGGTCATATGAATCGTTACGATTTAGCCACTTTTTAATCATTCGTCGAATTCGTACGACTTGGTCGTGAGATCGGGTTGGTTAATATACATGTATATTTTATTTAATTTTGCTCTAAATAAACTTCAATCAATCAATCAAACCTCAATTCACCCGTTGCTCCTGCGCAGTTATTAATTACACTATCAAAATTTCAGATCTCAGATCAACAGCCGCCGGGGGGACTATACAATATGTGAGGCCTCATCATCGATGAGACTCAACTGTGCAGTTTAACTTTAACCGTGCAAGAAGTTGATGTCACAGGTGATGAGAAGGAGATGAAGGCTGTCGCTATAGGTGCCTAGTGTCGTCCCTCAAATCTGACAACTTGGTGATATTTCCATAAACACACACAAACTCAAAACACATTTCCAGTTCTCGACCAGCAGAATGGATGGGTTCAGATTTTGCTTTCTTGCCATCATGGGGGCGCATGGCAATAAATACATTGGTGCTTGACATCCACATGCCATCTGCTCAGCCATGGGCCCTGCCAGAAAGGGAATAGGTGGCATTTCTCAAGTTGACATGCGTGCCAGTGTTTTGAAGAGGCTGCAAGGGACCTCGTGGAGGGTTTAAAAAGGAATAAAGATGAACTCGAAAAATAGAGGGGGAAAAAAAATATATACTTGCACCTCTGACATGTGTGATTAATTCCATCTTAAAGTGAGCATGGACTCACAAGGAGTAAATATCATTTTTCTTTGTGTGGCTTTTCTGTCAAGAACTATTTGCAAAGAATTTGTTCTGTTCTTAATACTCCGTGTACTTGAATAACAAAAAACTATCAAATACTAAAAATGCTCAGAGAACATATATTTTATAATAAGTCTCTTACGTTCAACAAGGCTGCATTTAATTGATTAAAACTACAGTAAAACCGTAACATTGTGAAATATTAATACAAATCTGTTACATATATACATAACGGCTTGTTTGTTTTTTATCCTGTGATGTCAAAGCTGAATTCATTACTCGTTCAGTCACATGATCCCATACTATATGCTGATTTGTTGCATGCTCAAGCAACATTTATTATTATCAATGATGAAAACAGTTTGTGCTGAATATTTTTTGTGGAAACCATGGTAATTTTTGTTTTAAACTGACCCCTAAACTTTTTAACAGTAGTGACAGATGTGCATATAATATATTTAAAAGTATATGTGATACACCCAGACATAAATCACTAAAAAATGACAAACAGTTGTTTCAGGAAGATGGAATTTGAGCATCTGCAAGTCAAAATGGTGATGTTTATTGGTTTCTGAATTGGTTGCTGAAATATTCTTCCTGGAGCTATGCTTTGCTCAGCATTATGGGGAGAAAAAAAGGCATGAACTTGATTCACATTGAGAGGATACGTTCCATACCAATTGTGAATACAGTGTTACCCGTGGGCGAATGCTGTTATGAACACCTATTGTGTGTGACCTTTGGACTTAAAACAGCCTCATAGGGATAAAAAATCCCATCTCAGCTAGTCTAAAGTACTTCACAGTCTTGAAGTTGATAACTTTGGTTTGAAATTGCCTTGATGAATCTGACAAGTTTAAAAATTGTTCTGTAACAAGTAGGCGTGTCTGTCTTGTGGTTTGCGGTCATGTCACTGGCAGGTAAATCTCATTCTGTCCTACACAAATGAGTCACCCAAATGGAGCCATTTGGGAATCTCCAGAGGACAATGCCATAAAAGTGATGGCCCTGTTCCATTAAGATCAGATCTAAAGATGCTAAGGCGTCTTGGCCTAAAGCTGACACTGGAATAAACCCAACGCTATAAAGATGTTCAAGTTCTGTCACAAACATGCCACTTTTAGCCTGCTCCTTTATTCTACTTAGAACTCAACAGGCAGTTAATGAACATCCCTATGAATGATTAAGCAAGTTTTTGTTGACAGCTCCTCCAGTGTAAGAAACAAATGGTCTGAGGAAAGCGTTTCTAAATAGGCAAAATTTAGGAAGGTTGTTGGTTGGTTGAATTCAGTAAATATACTCTTCACAAACTGTGTTGCATCTTAATGTTTTACCATTGGCTCTATTAGGTTGAATTCATAATGATGCAGGTAGGATTGGGATTTCAGAAGAACTGAAGCCCAATAAAATAAACAGAACTTCAAGTCTAAATCCATAATGAAGTTGGACCAGATAAATAAATTAGGAACTAATTATACACCCCAACAACAGACATTCCCATCCAAATGGGATTAGATTTCTCTGCGGACCCCTAAGTTAGCCAAAAAACAAAGCAAAAAACATTTGTTTAATTCAATATACCAAAGTTCTTCTGTAAAACAAAAATGTATGTGGCCTCCTCAGGGAAAAATAGTCCAATCCAAACAGGGCTTAAGATCAACTCATAAACACACCAGGACAAAATTAATTCCTTAAATAATAACTAAAAAAAATCTTCCATGACTTGTAAAATATTATTGGTCTACATAAAAATACATACACACTCACACGCACATAACACCCTACATTTCCCACTGTTCTCTACTGGGATTCATCAATAGGGATAAAAAAAAAAACCAAGGATGGTAAACTAATACCCCTGTAAAGAGTGATAATATGAGATTTTAAAGTGCTTTTAATCAAACAGAAATTTAAACTAAGATTTGAATAGGGATGTGCTCTCAGATAATAAGGTTTAATGGCACCGTATGCAGATTTCTGTATTATGCCACCTCAGCAAAGAGAAGTACAGATAGCTACACTGAGAAACGCAAGAGATTGTAGGGCCGTTCAAGGATAACTTGTCTTATTAACTCTAAGTGACTAAATTAGCAGCATATTTTGCAATATAAAAAGACATGCATAATTGGCTTGTGCATGTGAATTTATTTATCTACTGCAGCACAGACTACAGTGTTGTGGAAAGTTACTTTTAAAAGTAATGCATTACAAATATAACATTACGGTACTTTTGCGTTACATTGGGTCACCTGGGATGGGCTTGTTTGTTTTATAATAACAAAAAAAAAGTTCTAATTTTGGCAAATGTAAAGACCCTTTTATACAAAAGAGTTAAATGAATAAGCCTCAAGGCCCATACACACCGGGACGAATATCAGCGCGAATTATTCGCCAGCGTTTTTCAACACGTTTTTTGTGTTCACACCCAAGCGATTTTCGCTGACGATGAGTCGAGTGAACATGCAAATTCATTCCCTGACATTAGATGGCGCTTAATGTAAAACAGAAATAATAGTAGTATACTATACTATACACTATTATTTCAGAAATACTAATATAAATTATATTACAAGCTCTTTATGCTCCGAGACCAGTAGTTCAACATTCATTTTGCCCATAGATATATCGTATAGATATGGCGTATATCTTCTTCACCATTACGTATGTGTGCTCGGTAAGACCGTTTTGTGTTTCAGCGCCCCCAAGTTGTGTTTTCAGAAGCACCAGACACGTGAGCAAAAGCGCCAATCTCATTGGTCGGATAGTTTTTGACGTGGCGCGTCAAACCAAAAAAAATTCTCCTTTTTAAAATAAATAAATAAATAAGCTTTGATTCATGGCGTTTTTCGCGTCGGTGTGCACACTCACATTGGCGCCCTTTGTTTAGTCACAAGGCGTTAAACGTCAGCAAATATCGCAAACGAAATTCGTCCCGGTGTGAACAGGCCTTCAGGCTGTAGGAAAGACAAATTCACACTGAATTACACAAATTCGCACAGAATAGAGCGCAACTCTAACAAACCTGTCGGCTGTGTTGCCATTCAGGAGAAGAAATCTAACTTTTTTTTTAAATTAAACACAAATGAGATGTTTATCTAAAATCATTTTTGTGTATTGGTACGGTTGAATTAGATAATCAAAGGCATTGATAAAAGACGTACTTCCGGTCTTCAAATTTTTCGTGACATAGGCCTAGTGAGCGGAGATGTGTCAGTCAATAAATGCATTACTTCTTGTTTAAAAAAGTAATTCATATTTTGTTGTAAATTCAAAAGTAACGCATTACTTTAATAATTACTTGAAAAAAGTAATCTGATTACATAACGCATTTAACTCGTAATGCGTAACCCCAGACACTGCCTAAAAATATAGTTCGAATGATCATCTTGATGTTTTGATCCCCGTTTACAGTTGAATTTAGTGCTGAGCACTTGTGATGAGACCAGGCGAGACAGATGTAAACGGGCTCCCAGAGTGACGTCTTTCCCCATCACTTTGTTTTTCTT